>NC_050517.1:18523839-18530652 GCF_002922805.2 Oryzias melastigma
GTTTCATATGCAACCAATGCCATGTCCGTAAGCCATTTAGCTAACAGCTAATTTGCAGACCAGGTCCCTGAGAATAAATTAAAAAAAGTAACAAACAGTATGGTGTTCCAAATCTGTGGACCTTTTACCCATATTTGGCTGTAGTCACCATTAGCAGCTCCTCTTGTGGTAACTCTTGTGGTTTTTATATTTTTTAATCGTGTTGCTTAGGATTTCTGACCATGAATGGATTTAAAAATTAATGAAAAAAAATAATAATGCCATAATTTATATGATGATATTACCATATTGCAGTGTTCTTTTTTTAAATTAATTAAAAAAAACACTGCCATATGGTAATATCATCATATAAATTTTATATAAGTTATTTTTTAATTTCTGAAGTTCACTGTTAAATTTCTTAGTTATGTAAAGTTTCTGCACTTAAGCTGTATATGAGGTTCTTATGTATTTGCAGTGTTTTTTTCCCCTTTGGCATTCACACTTTTGTTTTTCAATATAAAACGTTTTTTAATTTTTTTTTTTTTTTAAGGTAGAAGTAGTACTGTCATGCCCAAGACAGTAAATAGAGATGGGAACAAAGCACTTGTGACATAACCCATAGAAAATACCTTACCTCCGGTTATATCGAAATTAAGTCAATTCAGTTGCTATTTTTCTGTGATATGAACGTCTCCGTGTTGGAACCAGGCGATGTTAGCAAGCGGTGATTGGTCTAAGTCGGTCTGAGTCAACATCAAAATTCATTCTAAAATGTGTGTATTTTTCCAAAGTAGATGCAGACAGAGCCCCCTGTCTTAGATGTAACAAAATCGTATGTTGTGAGAGCAGTAACACCAGTAACCTGTCCAAACACCTTGATGAAATACATCAGATTCTAGTGGAGAGGTCTGCAGTGTTTTCGTGGGAGATGTCTAGCAGCGCTGCTGTTTCAACAGGTGTATGCTAGCACTACACATGTGGAACACGTGACTAAAGTGTTGTTAATCAAAGATGAGTGTGGGAAATTTTAATAAAAAATGGATGAAAATGAATATGGTTACAAGCATTGAAAAAACATTGATCGTAACAGGCTGAACAGTCATATTGTGCTTCTACCACAGTAAATTATCTGACAAAATGTAAAATTAATTAAAATACAATATTGTTAATTTTTATTTCCTTATGTATTGTTCTTTAATGTGTGTAGAACTTTTAAGATATTCTGCATTTTAGTACTTATTTGGAGCTTTGTTTATTTTTTTTTACCTTAAATTCCCCCTATGACCATTTTTTATTTTAAAAAAAGGGTTAAACGAACTCTTAAAACTCTTAAAAAGACAGTCATATATTTCAGTATGTAGCCTATGATACTAGTCTCAAAACTGTATTATTTAGCATTTTTTAAGATAAAGGTTTGATGTACTAAAATATTTTTTTTCCTAATTGACATTATTGTGGTTCACATTTTGATATAATACTATGTTCCAGCTAAAAGTTTGAGTAAATCATGGATATTTCTCTGATTTTACTGACCGGCGCATAACTCCTATTCCTAAAAAAATCTCCAAAAGCCTCATTATGACGCTTTCAGCAATGTTTTGTTGATAATATTGTCAAAGTTGTGCAGTTTTCTGAACAAATCTTTCTTAATTTTGACCAAATACATTTTGTTCTCATCTCTGCAACTGTAATGTGTCACCTTATTGAAAATAACACTCAATGCATTTTTTTAAAAGAGGCATTGAGTTTTATTTTACATTATTTTTAACATGGATAGAGTTGAGTGAAGAATTATTAGTTAATAAAAGATTAAAAGTTAGACAAGTTTAGGTTAGTGCATCACTGACTTTAATTTAGGTTACAATTCTGCTTCAAATACATAAGAAAAATGGCTTGAATTATGAAATAAAGCTTTAACTATAGCTCATGAATTCTAATATAAGATTAGATTGAGCAAAAAAATAGCCTATTACTAAACATTTTTAAAAAGATTAATAAAAAAAGTTTTAAAGTACTGCTAAAGTCTACGTTTTATTGTGTTTTAACTTTTCAATCTGAGAACTTAGTATCCACAACTACATTAAGGAGGGCCGCTTCTTTTCTGGCAGTTATCAACATTTGCCACTAGGTGGCGAAATAAGCTCATTTATAACAGGTGTTTTAAGGAAAAGAAAATACATCCACTGCAAACGTGTTACGTAAGAAACTCATTTAAATCTTAATTGATCAAAATTTGTTTGTGTTTGTTTTATTTGACATGATTTGTGTCAGATTTTATAAAATATATTAAAGTGAATATTCAAAGGGGATTAGAATGTCAAAGGTAAAAAAATATATATATATGTTTCTTTGGTGCAGTTATTAATACTATTTCATCTTTTATGTGATAAGCACAGCAAATACAACTTAATCTAATTTAATTATGTAATCTGGTTCATGTTTTGTTCATGAGCAGGAGGATTGTTCAGTCTGAGCTTTAATTAACACATTGCTATTTACTCTGCGAGATCATTAGACCTAAATCCAAAGAGATAATCCAAAGTAAGAGTTTGTTTCCTTTACAGTTTGTGTCAAGGTTTCATTTTGTCTTGATTTAAGCTAAAACAGTATAACAAATTAGGACAAATAGACCCACTTTGCAGAAAAAATGTCACAATTTAGTAAGCAGGATTATACTTTTATGCAAATTGTGTTTTGTGATAATAATATGTGACAAACTGATGCATTTTTGTGCCTTTGGAAAATTAGAAATGACAAAATGTTTATATGCTTAATTCTTATGTATTTGTTTGAACAAATTCTACAAATGGAGGAAGGCAAAGAAGTGTGAATACGAACAAGAAAAATAGTAGTGTTCAATCATAAAAACTTTGCATATTCACCAATAAGACTATATGATAAGTCATCTCAGTTTTTATTGTAAAAAACGTTTATTGATGGGTTCCATTAGAAGACTTTTATTAGCAGAATTTCAGATAAAAATTAATCAAATATAAAATAAATAAATCACAACTTGACTGGTTTAAAGACAAAAAGCTAAAGCTGCACTCCTTTCTTCAGGATGAATCAAAAATGTCCTTTCTTTTAAAAATAATGCAACTGCAGACCCCTCGTTTTATTTTGAAATGTTAGAAACAAAGGCTGTTTCTTATTTGCAAAGCACAATCATTAGGAAGCTTCTTCAACCAATTTCCATAAGTGGGGTATAGCAGGAAGTATTTAGGCGATCCGAAATATATCACTAATGAGAAAAGACAAAAAGGACTGGTGTGCATGTTTTATGCAATCTCTTTCTGGATGTAGATGAATAATTATTTATGATTGCAAAGCCTAAAAGGGGAGGCATGGAGATAGCAACGGCAAAGAGACTGGTGAAAAATTTAAAGAGGAAGTTAAATGAATATTTAAGGCTGGATGAAATATTTAATGGAAACAAATGAGCAAAACATTTAAAACAGCATGATAAATAGTAGTGAGTGCCATTAAATTGCCCCTCATAATTTTTCAGCTCGTTGTTGCTGTAGCTGCAAGGTCTTCGGCGGTCTGAAACAGGAAGTTCAACAACAGCGCAGAAGTCGTGAAGTGAGGACACTGAAAGTGTGATCATTATGATTTGCATTGCTGCTACCTGCCGTAAAAATAAAATAAAAGAAGTGATATCATTATTATTATTATTGTTCAAAATGCGGCTAACATAGATGTGCATTTCTTAAAAAAATCTGGAAACAGAAACACCTTTTATACTGTGAACCTGCACACATTCATTTGTTTTCCAAATGTGAAAATAATTAAATCAGCAAACAAATAATTATTCAAGTCAATGAGAACCATTATCTCAAAGACGCCTCAGAGACTTGGATGTGCATACTGAATTGATTAATTATCTTGATGAAGATAATTGAGTGGTGCTAGATCTTTTTGTCACACAAACCGCCCATCCTGAACACGTTCCAACAAAAAAACAAATAAATAAAATAAATGAAAAAAATGTATCAATATTCTTAAATATTGTAAAAAAAAATTACATTGACTAAAATTATAATAAAAAACTTTGCCCACCCTTTCTAACTCTCTTACTTCCAAGCCAGACAGATATCATTACCTCTGTGAGTGATGGGCAGGCAGCTGGGCCCAGCAGCTTTATTTCCCAGTTTAAATCGGCGGACGCGAGCCATCACATCCTGTTAACCATCCCATAGCTCCATCATAAAGTTAAGCTCTCTCAATCAGCCCGTCTGTCTCAATTGCCGTCGAGGGACCGTAAGTCATCGCCGCCCAGGAACAAAGCCTCCCCCAGCATCCACGTGTGATTGACACCATTTAGACCATTCGGCTGGAGTCTTGTTTATTTCAGGCTTTTCATTAAATATTTATTTTTGATATCAGCATATTCATGTTCCTATAATCAGCCTTTTGCTCTATGAACAAATATTGGCCCATTTTCATAGCCAGATGAATGAAGTCAGAGGCTTTGACATTCTAATCAGAGTGAACATTAGAAGCCAATTGTCTCTGTCAAACCACATGAAGGTCATCCGCGTTGCCACGAGTCGGCTTGATGTAACATTTAATCTGTAGAGTTCGTCCACACTTGCTTTTTCTTCATGTACATTTGATTCAAGGCCTTTTATTCTATTAACCTGTCTTGTCTTTATTAGATCCTTTCTTAGATAATTCCCACATGGCTTAGCCTTTGATAAATATGCTTTTAGGTCTACCTAATTAATGCATTCCGCCTTGATTTTCTTCACTTGTCACCCACTCTTTAACCTCATAGCGACGGAACAGACTTTTCCTACTCAAATTAAAGGTCCTTTGAGACGCCGTACATGTGTGAGCTAATGATGTAGCGAACTGCTACCTTATCTGGAGGGCTTGTTGAAATGTTTTCACAAAAATAAATCACATGAACTCTCCATCATGGAGCTCAGATACGTTTCAGTTGTTTTGACTGATATAAATTATAGGTATAAGATTTTTTTTAGCTATCCCTAAAGGCTTTTTATTAGATGTCTGGTTTTGATAATATAAGGATCTGCTTGCTTTTGTTATGTTTCCCTTTTTTATGTGTGGTTTCTTTCTTGAGACAAGAATTTCACTGAGCAGCACAGTTTGTCTCTGAAAGGAATATTAGAGAATTTACATATAAATTCATTCGGGTGCAGGCCGTTAATGTGATGGCTTGGTGTTGAGGCAGCATTTCGAGGGGACACAGGAGAATATACCTCTACTGAGCGTACGATTTCTTGATTAATTAAAGCAATTCAGCAGTTTAAAGGTACCTCTAAAAATTTTCGTTTTACTGCCAGCCTGACTACTGTTCTCCGCCTTGTGACCCAGGGACCATTAATGAATGGGATGATGACCAGCACGAAAACTTTCAGCCCTTTTCATCACAAAATGTGCTTAATAAGAAAAAAAGGTGTGGATAAGTCAGTAATCCATTGCAGTCCAGTACTTTTTTTTTTCCTTTTTTTTTTTTTTAGTGAAGGGCTCAATTGATCAATACTTTCCAAAGAAAAAATGTCTATTAGATCAAATGAAGGACATAGAGAAAAAAATCAAACTATTAATTGATGAAAAAGTTCTCTGTGTTATGACATAAATCCCGCCTGTTTACTCTGTACCTCAAAGTTCAAGTGTTTGCTTAGGATAAAATAATCCTAATGTTTTGCTACTAACTTTGCTCTATTCTTTTTTCTTTTGGATTTCCATTCAAAGTGACAATCCCTGATACTTCTTTTTTGTGTGTTTGTTTGTTTGTTTGTTTTACCACAGATTGTCAACCACTGATCACCATCACTCAAAGTGGTGTAACTTTTGTCACAAAAAGTCCACCATAAAACACAGAGAGCATATTTTAACAGTTTAAATGTAAGAAATCTCACCACCTTAAATATGATACATCAGGCTGATTATGTACAACGAATCCTAATCCACTATAGTATTGATTCCATATAGTTTTCATAGATTTGGATTGTGAAATTAATGTCACTTTCATAAAAAGTTTCTGAATTTTTGTAAAAGTACCACAATATATGCAAAATGCATATTGTCAATATGTTTCTAAGATGTTAAAGTAAACCTTCTGATGTAATCTCACTTGAAAAATAGAATCTTAAAAGAGTGAAAAGACCCTTAATTCTATAAAAATGTCATATTTTGTGTCTCATAAAAGGGGTTTTTGATTAACATTAATTTTTTAAATTGGTAAATATGTTTATAATGTTTAGGCATAATGGATTGTTTTGTAAAGGATGACAGATGGAAATTAGCTATTAAGCTGCAATCTGTTAGAAGCATCTTTGCTTTTTAAGCTCAATGTATTAAACTAAACTAAACTAAACTAAACTAAACTAAACTAAACTAAACTAAACTAAACTAAACTAAACTAAACTAAAATAAACTAAACTAAACTAAACTGGGTAATTCTCGTTAAGTATTGACATGATTTTCAATATTTTTCATTTTTCTGAGTGTCATGGTCCCTGGGTAAAGTCTCACATGTCCTAGGAATGAGTCTCCAGTATCATTTTGTTTTTTAGGATTTTTTTTTTCTCAAATTCAACATTTTTCAGTCATTTTCAAGCCTGTTTTTAGGATCTTCCTATGCTTTTATTTTCCATTTTGTTACATAAACCACAGTTGAAAATAAAAGAAAACTACTCTAATTTATCATCTGTTGTCATATTTCATAGTTCATAAAAGTTATCTATTTTCTATGACAAATACTTTTAATTGGATGTATTTATAGGGTAAAAATAACCCAGCAAAGGTGACTTTTTATAGCAAAAGTGTTCTAGGATTAAGAAAGTTTTTCAACAGCAAAAT
>NC_050517.1:18531349-18540935 GCF_002922805.2 Oryzias melastigma
TAAACTAAACTAAACTAAACTAAACTAAACTAAACTAAAATAAACTAAACTAAAATAAACTAAACTAAACTGGCCAATTCTTGTTAAGTATTGACGTGATTTTCAATATTTTTCATTTTTCTGAGTGCCATGGTCCCTGGGTAAGTCTCACATGTCCTAGGAATGAGTCTCCAGTATCATTTTGTTTTTTAGGATATTTTTTTCTCAAATTCAACATTTTTCAGTCATTTTCAAGCATGTTTTTAGGATCTTCCTATGCTTTTATTTTCCATTTTGTTACATAAACCACAGTTTAAAATAAAAGAAAACTACTCTAATTTATCATCTGTTGTCATATTTCATAGTTCATAAAAAATATCTATTTTCTATGACAAATACTTTTAATTGGGTGTATTTATAGGGTAAAAATAACCCAGGAAAGGTGACTTTTTATAGCAAAAGTGTTCTAGGGTTAAGGAAGTTTTTCAACAGCAAAATAATCTTAGTTTAAGAAAAAAAATGTCTCAGTAACCAGAAATTATTTCTTAAAATAAGAATTCTTCGTAATACCATTGGCAGAGGATATTTTTAGGCTTATTCATTCATTGATCCATCCGTCCATCCATCCATCCATTGATCCATCCATTGATCCATCCGTCAATCCATTGATCCATCGATCCATCCATCCATTCATCCATTGATCCATTGATCCATTCAATGATCCATCCATTGATCCATCGATCCATCCTTCCATCCATCCATCCATCCATTGATCCATTCATTGATCCATCCATGCATCCATCCATTGATCCATCCATTGATCCATCCATTGATCCATCGATCCATCCATCCATTGATCCATTGATCCATCCAATGATCCATCCATTGATCCATCGATCCATCTTTCCATCCATCCATCCATCCATCCATCCATTGATCGATTCATTGATCCATCCATCCATCCATCCATTGATCGATTCATTGATCCATCCATCCATCCATCCATCCATCTATCCATTGATCCATCCATCCATCCATCCATTGATCCATTCATTGATCCATCCATCCATCCATCCATTGATCCATTCATTGATCCATCCATCCATCCATCCATTTTTGACCTATTTTTGCAGTTATGAGTCATTAAATAAATTATGTATTGTTTCTACTGCTAATACAAAAAACATTATTTTTGAGCAAAATAGAATCTTGAAACATCACACCAGACATTGTTTATTGCATTTTTTTTCATAATGTCTCCCAAAAAATGTCAAAATCCAATCAACCTGTCAACCAACCGACACCTCTTTTGAAGCCCTGTGGTGAGTCGGAGAAGCTTGCTGCAAACTGTCAGTACATGCACCGAGTGAGGAGAGAACTAAAACTTATAATTACTCATTTTGCTTCTGTTTTACACTAAATGAACAAGCTTCCATCCACACAAAACAATAAATATTGTACAGAAAAAAGGCCTTTATTTTCTCTGTCTGGCTGTGAGCCCTCTGAACAATTTATTCACAATTACATCCAAACAGTGGAGCTACAAAAATACTTTTTCCTTGCCTTTTAAAAAAGATGAAATATTTTCTCTGCTGTGTAATTCTCCTCTCTGTATTTCGAGAGATACTGACCTAAAAAGGTTGATCAAAGACCGTTGGAACTCTACAGCCTGCAGCAACCAATAAATTGGTCCATTCCATGTTTTGCACTGACAAATTATTCTCCAGAGTGCTAGCATTCTTGGTAGTAACTCAATTAGCAAGAGACAGATGTAGCAAGAACTCACTTTTTATGTTTCATAGATGTTTCAATATTTTATTGTTTCACTGCATGTTGGAATAGAGCCTTTCATGTCATGGGGATGAGAAGTGTTTGCTCATTCTCACATAAAGTGATGGTTGTTTAGGTTTTGCTGATTTGTAGCAAAGCTCTGTGCATAAGGAGCTTTTGGCTTCACAGTGTTTTAATGGCCTTGAGCATCCGACTTTACCACTTTGACTGTTAAAAGTCAGTATTTCCTTCAGTGTGGGGGGTGATTGATCCCATGTATTGTCAGAGTAAAAAGAGATGTGGGCAAAAAAAAAAAATCATTTTTGCTGTAAACCGATGCAAATTCATGAGTTCTGAACATTTCAGTCAACGTAATTTTTGATTCTGTCCTGAATCTGTCAAGATTAAGCCTAGTATTTTTTTTATAACTTTCACAGTTGTCCAAAGAAGAAAATCTTTCTTTTTTTTGCACTGGGGAATATATAGTGCCATCCATATGCATGGGTTCTCTTTCATATTAACCCTTTAAAAACACCGCTGACCTTTCACACAAAACCGTACAGTTAACTATGACAGATCCTCTTGGCGTTCAAGCCTCATTTAGCTCAGAGAAGCATAAAGGCATAAAAAATAGAATTTTACGACATGACTCAGTGAATGCAAGTGAAACCATTAGGGTGCAGTTCACAGGCAATGAGGAAATGTAGTCAGGTTTACTCTTGCCATCTAATATTTTTTTTTAAGTTTTAACTTTATGTCACAGAACTGAACTTTAGTAAGTCACTAATCCAGAAACAAATAAATGTATTTGCTGAACACAGAAACGACCAACAGAACTAACTACACGCACAAAAACAGCTTTGCTGGACTTCTGTGCGTTTTCTGCAAACATTTGAAAATACTAGACTGCATAATTAACTCGCAAAGCTTTGTTCCCCTGAGTCTTCTTTATTGCCAAATTGTGGAGAAAATCCTAAGTGGCCATTGCATTGTAAGTTTAGGAAAATTAAATTAAAAAATTGAGCTGATTTATCTTTTATGTCTGAAAATATTTATTTATTACCAACAATATTTGTCTTCCTCCTCACACTAGAACCAAATATTGCACACAGTTAGATTCTGTGTGACTGATTAATTTGTGCTTATTAAAGGCAAATTATGACTCATTTTTAGTTTGCATCTGAGCTGGATTTATTAGTATTTTAAGGAGCTTGTATATAAATGTGCCTACTTAATTCTCTTTGATGGGAAATAAAATTGTACAAACAGAAAAATGAGTTAATTCCAACAATTACACCATATCATTTTTAATTATATCTGTCATATTTTGGCAGATCTTTCCACACATGACGGGAAAATTAACTTACAGTAATTTAAAAAACTACAGCAGCTTTCACAAATTCAATTATTTTTACTTTGTTGATACAAAAACAATAAAAACTACAACTGCTTGTTCAAAAACTTAAGCTACACTGTTAGACTATTGTTTAAATTTGATTTAGTAAATAAAAATACTTTAATGAAGTAAAAAATACATAAAATAATTCAAGAAAACAACTTGTAGTTTCATGAGAACCTCAGACATTAGAGGAAACATTGGAGCTTAGTGATTGAATATTCCATTTTTGTGTTTTTCAGAATTGTATTTCTCTATAACAACAGGGGAGTGCTTTTTTAAAAAACTGCAGACATTGACTTGAATGGATCATTAGGACCGCGCCAAAGATAGATGACAACTTTCTGCACGACTTCCTGTCTGCCAGTCCGAGAGGAGGCCCAGCTTTTCCTGCGGTCCCTCGGCCTGCCTGCTGACCTGCTCCTGGGTTTTAGTTAACATTCAGGGAGCCCTGACCTGAAAAGCCGACTTGGCAGCAGAACCAAGGTCCCACGCTCCCCGAAGAAATTAGAGGCGGTAATCTTTCAGGAACGTATCGCTAACCTTCCCAGACCACGTTGATGTAATAGATGCAGCTGATTTCCATGTGTCTGCTTGGTGGCCCTCTGTGTCTTGCTGTCAGGTGGCCATGGTAGGCTGTGTTCAATTTGTGTGTGCTTGACAGCTCAGAGGTGACGGATGATGGGTAGGGCTAAAAGAAGGTTACTTTTAAACACAGCACAGGTCAATGGGGAAGATGGCTGAATGCTAAATCAATGTCAGGGAAACTAATGGTATAACATTATAAGACAACAGGCCAGTGCAAAAGATGAAGTGCGGCGTGTCACGCTGATACTATATTCAACCGATGTCTTCTTCAACCACACATTCATCTTGATTTTGAATAGACATTCACATATTCTAGTCACCGCTGAATGAAAGCAGCAGAAATCTTCCTTTTGTGTGGAACAAAAAAAAAAACACAGCAGCTCCAGGTGTGTTTCCCAAAATATATTATGACCTTTAACGGACTACTTCTGGAGGTAGATTTTATGAGACAAAAGCACAACAAAAAGTACACTTTAGGCAGGAGAAACAAACATGTAATGCGCTGGCTTCTAAATATGTGCTGCACCTGCTGTCGCAATTTCAAAAACACACAGGAAGTCTGAATAACCAACACCGAAAGAGCCTGGGAGCCCAGGCTTGAATTGTGGCATCTTGACAAGTCTTTAAGTAATTCTTACAAGAACAAACACCCTTAGGCTCACTTGCTTCATTGCTTTAGTCAAAACATAGAGCACATCCACTACTTCGACATTTTTAGGAGATTATGACAAAAAAAATTAGACAATAAATTTGTTTGTCTCTTTCAAGGATGGGTAGAGTGTGTGTGGGAGGGGATAACGGCTTAAATTTACAATAAATGGTGAATTTGAAATTACATACTTCTAACTGTACCAAAAAATACTATTTTTGCTGCTTTCTTCCGTGTAGCTGCAGGATATGTGAAAACGGACCGTCCAGGATGCTCAAGGACGCCTCACAGTCCCAGATTAAACAACATTCACTCTTTGTCAAACGCCCGGCTCCCAAAACTGCCAAGCCAGAGGAAAATGAGCCCCCACACGACTCCTGCTGCGGTTGACAGGATAAAACACAAGATAGTTGAGCCCGAAGGAGACCCGGGATAACGAAATAATCTTTAATCTCTGTCCCTTCGAGGCACTCGGAACACCTGTTATTCTTGATGGCACTGCGCGAGAGGGCAGCGAGCGGCTTCCTTTAAGCCTGGTAATTATTACACTAATTATTCACTTTCGGCGCGGGGTGATTATCAGTCCTCGTTCAGGTGAATACTCGTCCGTGTGTACACCAGCTGTGACCAAAAGCAGCTTGGTGGAACAGTTGTTCCTCTCCTTTTTCCCTTGCAGATATTTGACCTCTTGTCATGTTTGCAATCTGTACTTTGGGGGTGGGGAGGAAGGAGAAAAACAGCAAGAAACTTTTAATTGCTCAATAGAAACTGAAGTGAAGGGGACAGCGTTGGCCATCTGTTCTGCATATAATCTCTTTAGCAACAAAATATTTTACTTAAACGGGCTCATTTGGGATAAGACCAGGGTGATTCTCACAGTACAGTTGTTGCAATGCCGTCCTGCATACTAATGAGATGTTATTTCTCTTAAATTAATGAGTACTCATAACAATTTTTCCTCCTCTTTTCAATAATTGATGAGTCAAAATGTATTCTTTTCATTGAACATTATGCATTTCTAATTAGAGCTTAGGGCCTCAAAGCCCTGAAGACAAATATTTCTCTTCTTTGACGAAATCTAATTCAATTAGTAGAAACACAACATTAACTACAATCTTTTAATGTTGGATCTTTCATGATAAAAATAATTTAAGAGGTGTTGCATGTGTGATTACATACAAGCACTTTTTTGTTGTTCTTCAATTGAGATTTTATAAGAAAAATATGATAACCGAAAAAAAATCTTAATTTTTTTTATTAAATTCTTCGTTTTATTTCAGCTTTCAGTTCAAATTAAAGCTGGAGAATTGTTTCTCTTCAAGCACTTGTGTGCAAAGTATTAGTTATAATCATTAAAACTGAAGGGGATAAAATTGATAGGATTGTGTCACTAAATGTTCTATTTTCTGTTAATTTATCAACAAATTAAAATGTTATTATTTTTCATTAATTAGTACTTAATTAGTATTTTTTTTTCATTAAAACTGCATCCTGTTACCATAATTACAAGTTTGGAATTCATGAAACTTTTCAATTGTAGGAGTGACAGAAAAATAAGACTCAAAACTTGTATCTCAACATTATTCAGACACTAATTATCTTTTGATCTATTTTAAAATTGTTCCTAGTGGTCTTTTAGTTATAATTTTAGCCCATTTTTTTTATTAAAAATTGTTGTTTTCTAGGACTTAGTTTCTGCAGAGCAGCAAGAATTCATTCTAAATGTGGGTTGTGTTGTGGTAAGCCTGATTGTTGGTAAGCCCGCCCCCATTTCCAATTACCCATCTCTTTACATTCTCTCCGCTAGCGTATAGGCCCTCACAACCCTAAAATTAGCGATGCAGTAAAAATGGCGAGTAATACTGGCGCTATCCAGCTGTACAGTTGAGCCAGATTCAAGCTCAGAAGACGTTCATGGATCTATTTGTCAGCAGGTGGACCTATCAAAATAAAATGGTACCAGTTTTTCCAAGTTTTTTTTACGCTTTCTCCTGAATGAGAGACTCAAAAATGTAATTTTAAGATCAATAAATGAAACAAAAATATATTAAAATACCAAAAAAATTTTATTGGAACGTGTCTTTAATATATTCCTTTTTATTTTTGACATTTAAGAACTCTATATATAAACTGATTTTGTATAATAAATAAAAACAAACATTTTTAGGTTTATTTCAATGCTAACTTGGATGTTATGTAAAGCCTTCTTCTAATCTTCTCTGAAAGGTCGAACTTTTCTGAAAAAGCCACCACTGCTGCATTTTAAATGTTCTGCAGGAGCGTGCCCGCTGATTGCTATCCTCTCTGGGCAATGTCGATTTTGTGGAAACACTCGCAGATTAAGTCTGCAGGACGTCAAGGGCTCTTGTAGAAGCTGCTATCTTGTTTTAGCGAAGGGTCCGAAAGCCCTTGTCTATTACCGGAGACACCCCAAGGACAGATGTTTTAGACTTAGGGGGTTGGTGGAGAATAATAGCACATTAGATTCATAATGTATCTTGGATGCAGGACTCCGGGGAGACAGAACTCCAGGGTAATCCAAATTCATCTCTCCCTCATTTCCACCTCTCTTTCTTGTCTTTCTTCCCCGCATCCAGAATTGCGTCCTCTCTGCCTCTTGAGGTGCTGAATCGTAGCCTAAAGCCACGCGCTGCACGGTCCATTCATCAAAAGCGTGACCCTCTTCAGTCAGGGACAGGATGTTGTGGTTTAATGAACGTATGTGTGTCATATCTCTGGCAGGCCAATCATAACATATAAAATACACACAGGAGAACGTTCATTTTAGCGTCCCTGTTGCAATTTGTCTTATTATTAATGTAAAGTACTCAGCTAAAAACAACAGTAGAAAGCTGTACATCATTTTGTATCTGCAGCAAAAAAATAAAATGTGTAATTTGATAGTAAAAAGTTTTCCTTTGTGTTGAACGTTTTACCGGACAGTTAATATTAATATTATTGTCTTTACAATAGAAATGGCACATTTTGGTGTAAATGTGTGTTGTGTTATCACTGTCACCCCCCTCTGCATACCTAACCAACAACACCAGAGCCCCCACCTCTATGCCAAGGGTACACCTTGATGAGTGAAGAGGGAGGCTATTTCAGTCCTCAGGCTTAATTAATCCTGTGTCTTGCTTGATAAATGGCTTCCAAATTGTGCTGCAACAGTGGTATTTTTTTTTGTCATGGAGGGGGCTGCAGCAGAGCTGTGTGTTGACACCAAGCTCAAAGAAAGTCAAAGTAGGCACTTGACTTGAGGCTTTGTTTGCAAAGTTGCCGTCCTCTGCAGGCACGGTGAGCTTTGTCGTCTGACTCATGGCGTGCTCTCCCCTTGTGTTTATCATCTCGCTTGGCCAAAAATCATCTCCGGAGTCTGTTAACTTTAGTGCATGCTGGGTTTGTCACTTTTCGCCGAAGATGATTAGTTTTATTTATATAAAGCTGAGTGTCCTGTGATTTTCTTCCCTCCTTACATGAAAATCTGCCTCACAGGGGGGCAACGCATAACAATGATGGATCCCTTGTTTGGCTTTCTGATGGGAGGTACCAAAGCTGCTTAAAACCAACAATATTTTTTCTTGATGAATCTGAAGATGTTTTTTGTGGGTACTGCACAAAGCATCCATTTCCATCCTAAGCAGATATTCCATGCTATGGCATGAATAGGCTCAACAAAAGCTAAAGAATTAGTTTTTTGTTTAATATAAATGCTTTTGCCCCAAACCCGTCTGCTTTGAGTGTGCATTGTCCTAACAGAGACAGCACTTAAAACTAACGACGTCATAAATTTCTCCGGCTAATGTGGCAGGCGTAAACGGGGCTTCGGCAGGTGGGGTGAGGGTCTGGTGATTTGAGAGGAGCGATGATGAGATTTGGTGGCCCAGCACATGCAATGAACTTGATTAAACTAATCTCATCTCTATCAAAGCATCACTTGGATCCCCCCCGTACCATTATTCACAGCAAAGGGATAATTACACGGAGATGCATGGGGGCCAGACAGGCAGTCCTGTGACACGGGCCTTCAGACCTTGGGCTATGTCTCCACCATGGGCAGACCGTCCCTTTAAACACAGATTAATTACGCTCAACGGGATGGTTCACATCTGTCACTCTTGGTTAGAAAAATTGAAGTTACAACCCTCGAGATGATGAAGAGTGTGTATTAAGTCATCTCCTTGTTTGAGCAGTGGCAAGAATGGACATCAAGACATATTTTGGCTTCAGAGTCATGAATGAATAATGTGAAGGACCAGTAGGAGTCTAAAGTCATAAGCAAACATTATTACAAATGACTTAAACATTATCTAAATATGCTCCTTTGAGTGTGTTGTGTTTGTGGATAGATGCTGTTAACCTTGTTCTTGAGTTGGCGTGTAACTAAATGCCATAAGAAAAGGCCGTAACCACAAACACAGACATGTATCGTTGGGTTCATGAAGTCATAAAGGCATATCTAGAAATGTCAAAATGTTTTTTTTTTGTTGTTGTTGTTATTTGAACAGAAATAGAAACCACATGAGTTTGTCTAAGCCAACTGGTATCAAGAAATGTGCTCGCTATAACAGAAATTGGGATTTTTTTGTTTCTCTTGTGACATTTTTCTGGTAATGGAACACACGAATAAAGAAATGAAGCTTGAAATTCAGTCTCTGAATTTTCTTTATTAAAGTTCCCTCCCATTCTTTAGCATCCACTTGTAGACATCTATATCCATATACATCTTCATCTTCCTGGCGTTTGACTCAAAACTATTCAGCTATAAAGCTCCAATGTTGCTCGCCATTTTTGTTTCACCTCTAATGTTAGGTTGGGGTTTGTGAGGGGCCATAAGCTAGAGGGAGAGTGTCTAAGCAGAGATATCTCAGCAACAGAGAGGATGTGGAAGCGCAGCGAAACAGCGCGGACTTGGGATTGCTTCCATTCGGCGCCCTTGTTAACCTATGGTGTAGTCTGGCGTCTGGTCTATTTTTGCGTGAGCTGCGAGAGCTCCGCGTCAATCCTGGCAGGAAGTTACGCCATGACACTCAAGAAAATCCTGTCAGTTTCCAAATTTATGACCGATTTTTCACAATAAAATACCGCTATTAAAAAATCTGTTCATATTTTCGTATTTAAACAGACTGTAGAGATGAAAATACAGCATTTCCCCCTTATTCTCAGGGGTTAGGGACCGGAGACTTCCACAAATACGGAAAACC
>NC_050517.1:18541960-18542991 GCF_002922805.2 Oryzias melastigma
ATATCCATGTACATCTTCATCTTCCTGGCGTTTGGCTCAAAACTGTTCAGCTATAAAGCTCCAATGTTGCTCGCCATTTTTGTTTCACCGCTAATGTTAGGTTGGGGTTTGTGAGTGGCCATAAGCTAGAGGGAGAGTGTCTAAGCAGAGAGATCTCAGCAACAGAGAGGACGTGGAAGTGCAGCGAAACGGCGCGGACATGGAATTCCTTCCATTCGGCGCCCTTGTTAACCTATGGTGTAGTCTGGCGTCTGGCCTATTTTTGCGTGAGCTGCGAGAGATCCGCGTCAATCCTGGCTAGAAGTTACGCCATGACACTCAAGAAAATCCTGTCAGTTTCCAAGTTTATGACTGATTTTTACAATAAAATACCGCTATTAAAAAATCTGTTCATATTTTCGTATAAACAGACTGTAGAGATGAAAATACAGCATTTCCCCCTTATTCTCAGGGGTTAGGGACCGGAGACTTCCACAAATACGGAAAACCCCCAATCTCCATCACACCCCACAACCCCCTGCAGCTTAAGTATGTCTGTTATTGATACATACTCATCAAAAACACTTCTGATCATGCCTTGTAAGCATTTACTAATGAACATTGGAGTCTTGCTCAAAAGAAAGAGTTTTATTTTTATCCAGAACAACAGACTGCAAACGTTTCATGAGGACTGTCACTCTGTCTCTGTGCCTGAAAAAATCGAGTGCTTCCTCCTTCATCAAATAATAGTGAGAGGGCATCTCTGTCCAGAATTTTACAGTTTCATCCCATGATAAAAAAATGAACACATGCTCTGGAATGATTATCAGGATATTTTCGAACTGCTTTTGAGTCAGCTGATGCCGTTTCTCCATGCAGGCTCGTTGTGAGTGTGTGTGCGTAGCAGACGGGCTGGCGTGCTCTTCAACTGCACTCCCCTCCTGGGTTGCGCTGAGCGAGCACGGGTGGGGAGTGGTCCCATAGACCAGTGGTCCCCAACCACCAGGCCGCGGACCGGTGTCGGTCCTTTGGCCCCTTGCCACCAGCTGCGG
>NC_050517.1:18543099-18566294 GCF_002922805.2 Oryzias melastigma
TTTGTTTTGAAAATCGACCGGATTATCCCGATTAGCTTGAGTGCTAAGAGCAGTCTGGTGGCGTGTAACACAAGAAAGGTTGCATTTAGAACCTTTCTTTGCAAATGGAAAGGAACAGACAGAAGAACAGGTGATTCCCACACCGTGCCTGTTTACAAGGAGAGTTGCGCGGCGTGTGCAAGGGGGGAGAGGCGATCTGTCGTAGTCATGAGTTTTGACATCACAGCCCCCCGGGCCATGGTAAAAATCTTCATGGGTTGACTGGTCCGCAGCCACAAAAAGGTTGGGGACCGCTGCCATAGACTGTCAATAAGACAGTAATAATGTCAATGAGCGGTCCGTCACATGGAGCACATCATGAATCGATTGTGAAAGGATTTGTGATCATTTCAGTATTATGTATAAATGTTTATTTGTATTGAATCCTTCTGCTTGTAGGAAAACAGAGTTTGATGTAAGGGGTAAAAAGAAAACATATTTGGCCTTAAAATACCTTCAATTCATTGTGTTAAAAAAAAAGTGGAAAAAATGTAAAAATTTGGAATCGTGACTAAAACTGCGAATCGAATCGTAGCTTGACTGAATCGTTACATCCCTGTCAATGAGAGAGAGTCAGAGAGTCAAAAGTAAGGCAGGCTTCAAATCAGAAGGGAATTTCTAATGGACGACTGTCTTTAGAAACAATGTGCTAGAAAAATCACAGTTATTTTTTTTTTCATTTTGCCTAAATGCAGTGTACTCATAATTGAAAGATCACTGGGAGTTTATTTATTTATTATAAATAAATAATTGATAAAAATGTAATAAAAAGATTAATAAAATGAGAAAAGATCATTTTAAAAAGTAAATCAAAAAATAAACTTAAACACAATGAGGACATTTAAACTGTAAAGGGGGGACAGAAAGTTGTTAAAACAGAGGAACTGGTAAAGACAAACCAAAAACCGGATCATTAAATGAGCTGAAGGTTAATTGAAAAACAGCTGTGGGTAATTGTCCAATAAAACCTGGTGTGATTGATACTGAGGGGAAACACAAAACCCAAATAGAACAGAATGCAGGATTTTTTTTCATTTCTCTGTCACATAATTCTTTTAAAATCAAAATTAAAAATAAATGACTTTTACAGTTTTTAAAAAGCTGCCAAATAAATATTCTACTGAGTTTATAACCAACACACCTACAACTAGTTGTTCAGATATTCCATGTTTTTTATGCGTGGATTTGTATCCTGAGTAATTTCATTGCCGGATTTATTATGATTAATATTTTTTTACTCGTGGAGAGGGCCTTTGTCTTTTTAATGGGTTTAGTGCCTTTGTTTGGAAGTCTGTGTGTCAAGTGAATGAGCATTTTGATAAGCAAAGCTATGAGCTGGTTGAAGGGATCCAGTAATGTTCACACACGCACACACAGTCCGCCACACACACACCTCAAGGGACTCCTGAGGGACAACAGGGAGCCCCGAACAGACGCGAGCCATAGACACCCAGCCAGTGTAATTATCTCCTCAAGTGGTGTATGCAGTCAGAGAGCTCTGCCCTGCCACGGATCTCTATAGCCTTCAGAGCCCGTCTGCAGCTTTTCCTTTTTTTTACTTCCATTATATTCCCTGAGGATGTGTTTGTGCAGTTCAACCTTTCAACTCTGTCCCCAGGGACAAACATGAAGTCAGAGGAAACTGGCCATGCCACTTAAAACTATCTAGATTTTTTTGTTGTTATTCATGTTGTAGTTTTAACTTCCCAATTTTCTGCTTAAATATCACCGGTCACATTGTGAAAGTGCAGATCAAAAACTGCTTCATAAGTGAATGCCAAGTATGTAGATTTATTTCAATAAACAAACCATATGTGCAAACACCTTTTTTGTCATGAGGGGATTGTATATTGAACTAAAAATACAAACTAATTAGTATTTCTCTCTTTGTGCTATAACTCTTTAGTTTGGAAGCAGTCCAGTACTATAAATATCCTTTCAGATGCAAATGTTTATTGCTGTGTTGTTTGTAATGTCATCTCTCACTAAACCAACACTTTATTTTCTTCCATACACCAGGCACAGACAGAAAAATAAGGATCCTTAATCTTTAATACAATAATAAAATCATTTTAAATTCAAATATATTTAAGTTTTTAACCTTTTTTTTATTCTCAAACAATGTGTGGCCTCTTTGAACAGTGGAGTTTCCTGATTGGATGCAACCGTTACCATACCAATTTGATTAATCATTTCATTGTCATTTTTTTGCTTTGAGTGAATTGAACTTCAGGGCCACTGTACAAGTGGATTCTGAACAACATTTAACATCCAAAAACAGCTGGAGAAAGTGAAGTAAATTTTAAAGCTCTGTTATGTTCACTCATTGATCTACAAACCTACCAGTAAAATATACACTTTTAAATATAGGTAAATTAAAAAAAAATCAAAAGTATTGTTTTTTAAAACACCCACCCCTAAATTGTCTTGAATAATTAACAAATCAATTTATATGACAGGGTTTTAGAAACTTTGTACTGATTTATTTTTTAATAATGCTCACATAAAGTTGAACTTTTTGAACATTTGAGTTAATGGAGAATTGGTCGATTCAGAAACCTGCCTCCTGTGGTCTTATACGGAACTGCAATAACTGGTACTTCCTGTTTCGTGTAAAATTCTGAAACCCGGGAGACTGATTGGGTTTAAGAAAAGTTCTGCAACTTCAGGTGAAACTATTCCTCCTTTGAGAGGCCTGAAAGAAAGTGAACATGAAACCACCGCCGGCCTTCTACAGTCTATGACAGTTAAAACAGAAAACTTCAAAGCAGCTGTTTGAGGTGGGGATTTTACTAAGGGGTACCCAGACAATAACCTGTGAAACATTGGCTTTGTGGTAATACAGGGAATCAGCTGTCTTCCACTGAAATATCCCAGCTTCTGTAACATCACACCATGAATGTGTTCTTTTTTTTCAGTCTGAATAGATATTGAGTTAACAGAAAAATCATTACTTACTTTTTGTTTGAGAAAAAATGCATTTTCTGCTGTTTGGTGACTCTAGAAACAAGTAACGACAATTCTTTACAGTCAAGAACGTACTTTTGGAGCCTATCAATCCTACATTGTTGTGTTTCTCTATCTAAGCAACATGACAAACATATTAATGTTTTTGTTTGGTGAGACAGCCAACCTTATCGTAGCGCCTCCTAAAGCCTGATTCATTTATTTTAGTAGGTTTTCCTGGAATTAGGGTTCTTGAATGCGATTTTGATTTTGACCCTCAGACTACTACAAGAACAAACTTGTAAGGATCCCTTTTTCAATCAATCGCTTTTATATGAAATGCCACATTCTGCCCGGTGGCTCATGGGTATTTAAAAAGTAGGCCATTCTGCACTATTGATCATTAGCAACTCACATTTTGAGCACACATTATAATCTTGTCAATTTCCAAATTTACAAACTTTTTGACAACTTGCGTCTCGAGAAAGCACATTGTTCCGCCTTCTTCATCAATACGCAGGTCTTGGAGTCGCTGAGGTGCAATCAACGCCATGATGACTTTTGTGCAGCATCAATGCCGTCCCCTCGTTTGGATCTACAGTGGCTGGGATCACTGTAGTGACGTCTGGTCATGTCAACAAGTCTATGTCAACAGTCCTCATCGAGTCCCCAGGCTGGAGGGTGGCAGTCTGAGATTGATCAGACAATTTTGGAGACCTTAGAGACCCCCTACCAGTCAATTATTGCACTGCTGCCTTCCTGCCACAGTGCGATCTCCAATTGTGCCCCAGTGGCCACTGACCGATTTTAAAAAATTGTCTGGTCCTTGCAAAATTATAACTTCTTAAATCCTCCGTGGCCAAATTTGCAAAAAAAACAAAAAAAAACAACTTGCATTTAGGTCATGTTGTGGCATTTTATAAATAAAGTAAATTTAACTGAATGGCAAACCAAAGATTTTAGCAGAAAATCAAAGACAAAGTTCTAAACTAAAACAAACACTTTCAACCATACATTAGCAGGTGAAACAAAAAGCATGATAAATAGAGCCTGACTATTGTATAAATTACAGCAAAACCTAAATCAACTTACTGAATAATCATGACAGAGAGCTGGTTGATGTCTGACCACATAAGATACGTTAACTCGGGCAAAATATATTAAAAAAATAACTAACACAAAGCAAAACACCAAATTTTACAGTTTGTGTTCCTCTGAAGTGTCTTACACATAAATGAATCCTAAAAAAATAGTAAAAATCTATTGATTTTTCGGTTTAAATGTGATCTTCAAACCACATAGTTGTGGTATTGCTTATCCTTTAATCAATTTACTGTAGAAATGGAGCTTGTCTTTGTCATATTAGCTCCTTAAAAGTATAGCTATAAATGGGTTTTTGTGTCTTTTTACTGATGACCTGTATTGCTTAGTTTTCATGAAATGAAATGTTGTTTTCTTGTTGTAGATGAAACTTTTATGTTTGTGTAAGGCTTTTTTTTTCATCTGGAACTAGACTGCAAGTATATTTATGTATTTACTTACTTACTTACGTCTGTACGAACTTATTCATTTATTTCTCACTGTTTGATTTGATCATAAATATTGCAGTAAAAATGACCTGACGTAATTGTGTAACGAAGCACCTTGTCGTTACCACAGGAAATTCATGCGTCTCCACTGCCTTTAGTTTTTAGATGCGCTTCAATCCAGAAGTCAAACGATTGTTCCTTGATTACTGACATTGGAAAAGGTAATTAAAGTATTTTGTGTTTCAGTGTCTTTCATAAAAATAAGAAAAAATACCACGCTTCCATTTTAATGTAATGACATGTTAAAGGAAAGTAAAAATTGTCAACCAGATAAAATGGTTTTCATACTTTTTTTATCCCAGTTTGGCCAGCGGACTTCTTCTAATTGCCCATAACTCCTTATTAATTTTAAAATAGTAAGCAAAAGTTTGTGGTTATTTGACCAGCATCTTATTGTAATGAACATATAAGTGTGTGTGTTTAATGAGATAGAATGAATCTTTTTATACTATGGTCAAACTCGCCTGAAATGACCAAATAAAACCTGGTTAACATTTGTCAAAACTTAAAGACCTTATGTGTGTGATCTAATATTTCATTAAGTGGGACGACTTCATCTGTAAAATGGAGTTTAAAAATATCCATGAAAAATAAAAAACAGCTTTTTTTATTCTTTTCAATTTTGACATTAGTAATATAGCAAGTTAAATTTGTTTTATAAAAAAAAGTAAATTAAAATGTTTCTACAATTAAAAATTGTTGACATTTAGCAGAATTTCATCTAAAATATCATTTGACAGAGTGACATATTTTTTTTATAATGCTGGAGTGACAGAATAAACATCAAGGTTCATTAGATTCATATTTTTGCTTTTTCCCATTTTT
The DNA here is from genome assembly GCF_002922805.2 of Oryzias melastigma. NCBI lineage: Eukaryota > Metazoa > Chordata > Actinopteri > Beloniformes > Adrianichthyidae > Oryzias > Oryzias melastigma. Next base: position 18,548,499 of record NC_050517.1, read on the forward strand.
GGCTGCTTGACTGCACTTTGCCTGGATCATGTCTGCGTTGAATTACGGTGTCTCTGCAGCACGGCCATTAATAGCAGTGTCCTTTCATTCCATTTTCCCCATCAAACCACACTAATCCTGATTTACACAGTTTAAAACCTCGGCCATATCTGTTACCTTCCAAGGAGATAGGGTAATTAAATTGGTACTTTTTACAAGTTGTTCTCAATAAATCTGAATAAATTAACAAGGCATTACTAAGACTGCTACATTAAATTTGCATAGTGTGTTTAATGAATATGCAACTGCAAGTGAAAAGGTCTGCTACTGTGAACTCTTAAAAATTAGCATAACTACTTCCAGCGTGTTTCTTAAATAATGCTCTCATTTGCACATCACTGAGTTGACTAATTCTAACTTCAGTCAGTGTAGTCTCATAATTAAGAGTCCGGCTTTAATTTTTAATGAAGTTTATGTTACATCAATCCTGATAGTAATGAGAGCGACATGGAAACAAAAAGACTGCCAATGATTAAATTCACCAACCAGTTTGAGGCGTTCCTGAGGAGAAATTATATGACTAATTATTAATTTGATATTTGTGCCATTGGACTGACTCACAGAACCGCTTGTCCCGGTGCCAGTCACGCTTAAAAAGCAAAGCGTCTTTTCGCTGCCCCTCTGACTCTCAAGTGGCTTTTAGTGCTCAATTAATCATGTTGACACTTACGAATAAATACTGTTTATTGGTCTTCTTTTACAAGGCTGTATTACTAGAGTTGGTTTAAGGTATTTTTTCTGTTTGTCAGTCACAAAAAGAGTTATAGGCAATACCAAAACTGAACCCCTATTTCTGTAAATAAAAACATCCCAGATGAAATAAAAAATACACTTATGCATTAAGCACAATATAGGCTAGTATGGAAAGTATTCCAACAGTGGATTAAATGTATTTCTTTCCAACTAGAGAAGTATAAACGCAGTGCGAAACAAAGCTCAGGAGCTTTTGCTTTTCTGCTATTTTTGATCAAAATTATTCTGCATGTAGCTCTTCTTATCCTCGTTGTCACGACAACTGGCTGCTCTGCTGAAAGTTAATTATTTGGGATTGTAATAGCTTTGGTTTAGGCAGGGGAATGGGACATTTCCCTTGCCGATAAGCCTGTTAACACTCTGTCTGTTCCTACAGTTGCTGCGAACAATAAGAGCTTTCCTGATGCGCGGCAGCACTTGACATTTCTTTGGATTCTTCCCTGTGATTTTTCCATTAGTGCATTGTAATGGCTTAAACCTCGACTCGAGACGAAATCTGTGTGATAAAAAAGAAATTGCGTGCTTTTGTTTGTGTATGTATTCCTATCTATATTTCAAATGCCTTTCCACTCAACAAGTCAACAACATTCTAATCAGATGTAAACCTTTGAGGGTCCTCACTTCTAATTTTATCTTTTAAAATGTACATTTCACTTACATAAATATATATTTCATTGGGTATTTTTCTAGTGACATGCAGAATGCTTCGCCTTTATGAGCTTCACTTCACAGATGCACATATTAAAGTCTGGCTTTAATGAATATGACACAATCCTATAGCGGGGCTGTTTCCTGTGCCCCTTTAATTAGCTGTGGATTACTCACTGCAAGCCCTTTTTTCAGCACAGGTTAGCCCCTTCTATTACTAAACAAATGAATTAGTGCCTGGAAATGTGTCACGCGTATTACCTGTCAGCAGGAGGCACATGGAGCCGGTCCATGATGAAGAGCGAGGAGGAGTTGCCTTTACCCGTGTTTTTTTTTTCTTCTCTTTTTATGCTCTCTGTGATTTACAGTGGCACTTGTTTTTCCTTAGCAATGCAAATGTTGAACATTACTAACCCATACATCACCCAGCAATTAAAACATATTAATAGGAGAGACAAATGGGGATTGGTGTGTGTTGGCTACTCAGATTAAATAAAATATAGAAAAGGGGTTTTATTTTACATAAAAATTACATTTGGGTTAATTATCCATAGATGAGTATTGCCTCAACTTTTCTAATTAAAAAATTCTGACCTTCCCCGTGGGGATGAGGAGTGCATTTTTTTTTTGTTTACATGTTTTGTAAACTCCCCCCGTTATGGTCATGGTGCATTGTGCTCTTAAGCTGTGCCGACGGTCCGCTGAGACCCGCCTTCTCCCTCATGTATGAGATGAAAGAGCGAGCAAAATGCCCCTCGTTTGGTCCCAGTTGGTTAAGTGCGTTCCGATCACTGTCAAGGTCTGGATGATCATGAGCCTCACAAAGGAGCGTGCCTTCTAACCACAACATAAAGGACTTACATCTGTTAGCTGGCTTAGACACAAAGCCCCTCATCTGACCCCATAAAGTAGGACGCTGCCAACGACTTGTAAAAAATAGTTTTTCGTAACTCTTAAAATCTTAATTAGAAAAGTTGCATTACCTGTGATGATGCTAGTGTGAATGCTTTTTCCTGAAAGTAGTCACTGAAGGTGCTGAAGATTTTTGAAGAAAATGGTGATGCAATTTACTTTAATTGCTGAAGGGATTTGCTGAAAATGCAAAAGCTATTTGTGAAATGTTAAAACAGCTAAAGGACTTGATATTTCATGAAAGAGCGCTGAAGTTGACCTAAATTCCTGAAAATGTGCAGTAAAGTTGCTTAAAAATCCATAATACATGCTAATTTTGCAAAAATATTTAGGTTTTTGCTTTAATATGAGCTAAATTCAAAATTAGCAAAAGAAAACTTAGTAGATGCCAAATTAGCCAGAAAAGCTAGCCTGTTTCTTAAATACTAGCTAAACTACAAAATAGCCTCAAATTCCTCAGTAAACTAAATTAGTCAAAAACTTTAGCCTGTTGCTAAAATAGAAGCTAAACTCTAAATTAGTCTACAAAAACCTCAGTAGATAACAAATTACCCAAAAACGTTAGCATTTTGCTAAAGTAGAAGCTAAACTTCAAATTAGCCCAAAAAACCGTAGCAGATGCCAAATTAACAAGAACAAAAAAAGAAAAAAACTAGCTTGTTTCTTAAATACTAGCTAAACTCCAAAATTGTCCAAAATTCCTCAGTAAAGTAAATTATTCAAAAACTTTAGCCTGTTGCTAAAATATTAGCTAAACTCTAAATTAGCCCATAAAAACCTCAGTAGATAACACATTAGCCAAAAATGTTAGTATGTTGCTAAAATATTAGGTAAACTCAATTTTTTATAATTACTATAAAAGATTAAAACAGCCCATGAATATATTTAAAGGCTTGTTGCTATTAAAAAATGTTGAAATGGAAGACTTTTTCATTCAATTCCTATGCGGGGCATATTTTTCTCAATGATTTCAAAAACTAAGAAGTTCATGAATACCAAAAATATAAGCAGTAATGTCCTGAACAATTTGAACATTTTGATACCAAGATGGCTGAAATCGCTGAAAGTGTGATTGAGTTTTTATGAGCCAAAAAACATACGGAAAGGAGCAGAAGAATCACTCACATAATGATTTGGTCACAGATTTTTGCTCTATAACATTAAAGGTTAAATGCATAGGTCTAACCTCACGAGGATATAATTGACCCTGAAAATCGATCTCTTCTTCTCATATGTCACCAGATCAGTGTTTTATGGCGTTCTTGAACGGAATATGATTCTAGGATTTCAAAGCTCTCACCTTCGACCTCTTTAAACTTAGATTGCTTTCATTAATGTTACCTCACCCTGTGATCTTCCTCCTCATTGTGCATCTCAAAGCCTTCTTCCTCCTCATCTTTTTTTCCCTGTTCTTCGTGTGTGACCTATGATAATTGAAAGCCCCTTTAATCTAAACTTCTTTCTTGAGTTTGTTGTTAATATATTATGATCTGGCTTTAGTTAATATTGCATTCCTAATTTTCTAGGATATGAAGGAGCTGCAATATTTCCATAATTATTGTTCCTGGAAGTATTAAAATTCAGAACAGAGTGAAGGCTTCTGCATTTTCCTTTCAATATTGATATGGTCTTTTTTTTTCCTTGTTATCCTTCACACATTTGCATGTTGTTGCATGTCTTTTTAATATCTGTCAGGTCCTGGAGTAGGAAGCTGAACGGGATGACTTGTTATCACAGAGTCATCTGTTACTAAAAGCTAAAGGAGGAACTGACAGCGAAAGCAGGTTTGTAATATCTTTAGTGAAGGCTGCAGATCAGGGAGGATGAGGTGGTGGTGGTTAGGGGGGGGCTCCTGTTTTGGTTACAGTCGACAGAACAGACATAGACCTCAGGTAGTGTGATCATCAGTCCTGCTGTTTCTCACCATATGGAGTCAATGAACTGACAAACCCCTCTTACACACACTCACGAGTGCGCACACAATAAGCCTGTGCCTGGAGACAATGTCAGCTGAGAGGTGTGGGTGGGGGGGCAGCTTTTCATATTTTCTCAAATTGTTCCAAATTTTTTCCTAATTAATTGATCCATCTCTTAGTATTTTATAAAATATTACTATAAAAATATTACTCAATTAAGTGCTTCCTGCAATGTTTCTGTTTAATTGGATGGAGTCAAACAAATTGAATTACATGTTCCCGCCTCCACACAATTGAGATGTCTGATACAGATGATGTGCCGTATAATGAATGCCTAATTTATGTAATTAGACCATTAAGCGTAATCCGAGCATATGCTGCGAATGCCCCGAGGTGTTCTGCAGGTACCCCTCTGATGTCGTCAAGAAGCATCTCATGTTTGAAAATCTGCAACCCTGCTCTTCAAAAAAAAGAGAAAGGGGGGAGGGAGACAAGAAGAATAAAAAAAATGCATGTTAGAGGATCAAGGTTCAGATTATTCTTTTATCCCTTTTCTGTTTGGTCAAATCTTAGGCGGAAAAGGCCTAAAGTAGAGAGAATCTCCTGTCAGATAAGTCAGATTTGCCATGGAGGGCGTTCTTGTGAGAGCACTCTGTACTGCTAATTAATTGTCACTCTGCTGAATATTCATACCTTATCATCAGCGCGTCCTTAATTGCACCATAAAACATCTCTGGGGGCTTAAACCACCGCGGACTTAATTAGAGGCGCGGGCCTGTTGGGTTGAGTTTGCGCAGACAACAAACCCTGTACCTGCTTTCTTTCTTTCTTTTCTTTTCTTTTCCTTTCTTTCTTTTTTACATTTCTTTCTTTCAAGCTTAACCTTCAAATACGCACGCCTGTAAATATAAACAGGCCATCGAATGGGAAGCTGTGTGTTGCTCCTCAATTGAAAATAATTCACACTCGTTAGGATTGTAAATGTTTGTATTTAAATGATTTTTTTGCACCTCTAGCAACGATTTGTTTACTTGTCTGCTGCTTAATCGCCTAAATCCACTGCGCCTGGAGTCTGGAGTTTCACGCGCTGCACCTGCAGAATATCACCCAAAACATCAAATTAACTAAAACAGAAAAAAAAGAAAAACTTCAGTTTCTCAAATATTTTTTTTCCTGCTTTACGCACAAACTCTAAGAATAAATTGCTCCTAATCGCTCTCTGAATAGCAGCTCCTTTTCCTCTCCGTGGGTTTGGGTGGCAGCATATATCAACTCGATTCAGTGTGACAATATTGTTTGGCTATCATTCGCTGCTTTAGGATGAATGGCATCGATCCTCTTTTAACAACATTTGTTTCCTATTGTGTTCGGGGGCGCAGCAGAGGAGGGCAGACGTGTGAAAGTGGCTGTTTGATTCTCTTTTTCATCCCCATGACCTCAGCTTTTGTGTCTCGTCACCCTGGGAATGTCACGCCTCACTACTCTACTTTAAGATGTTTCAGAAAGTGCTCTTTGTTTTCACTCTTTTTTTTCTTTTTTTTTTTAAGCTCACACAAAATTGTTCTTGGTCACCCCTCCACCCCCCTCCACCCCCTCCCTGCTCCTGCTATAAAGGATACTTCAGAACGAGGCACGGTTCACAAGTGCAATGCAATTTGGCTTATCCGTGCCTTTGTTCGGGTTTCTACAAATGACCAAACATAGTGCAGACTTGATCTACTGCTGCTTGAACTCAGGAGTTTGGGAGCAGCCCCCCCAAAAAAACCATTCAGATTCAGAGTCATGGTGGTATTTTCAGTTCGACAAAAGGCCTACCAATATCCCATAACCCTGAAGCTCAAAAAGCCACTCCGTATAAGAGGAGGACGAGTAAAATGTATCACTAAAAGCTTTAAAATAAACATTACTACGACTTCTCAATAAATAAAAATATAAAAATCTAAATTTCGATATGCGTAAAATGCGCGCGCAAGTGATTGCGCATGGTGCGTCTTTTACGCACGGACATATACACTTGTGTGGGACCGACAGCCGGATTTTTTTTTCTTTTTCCTTTTTCTAAGAGCAGTCTGACTTGGTGTCAGGACATGTTCGGTACTTGGCAGATTGTTGTCATTATCCGCGGTGTTTAAGTTGTGGCGACAGGGCCACTTCCGATTGAACAAAACATTTCCAGCCGAACATTAATGAGAAATGACAGCTGTTTAAAGCCACTCTGCAAGGAATGGAAGAAAAAGGAAAACGCATGGAACAGACAAGTGAAATAAATCTTTATTCTGATGTTTAGATTTTTACAGACAAATTAAAAGTCTTCATTTATTTTTTTAATTGAAAACAAATAAGTGGTGGTTTAAAGTGTGAGAGGTCCAGAGAACACCCCTCTTCAGTCTGCTTTTTTTTTTTTGGTGAAAGAGCCTCGGTGTTCCCCGCAATGCGATTCTTGTCGTAATCCATCAGACTGGTGATGGGGTGCACTGTGGGTTTTATGGGGGGGTGAATTAGCATAAATTATGAGTAAATCTGCGTGTGCGTGTGTGTGGTCTCTGGCTTTGCAAACCCTCCAAGCGGAAAGGTGGCCCTGGCCAAACGCTTGAATAGCACGAGCTCAAAATAGGCTTCCCATTTGGTTTTCACATTCATATAATTGACTTATGGATATTTTATACAGTTTTACGCACACAATCCTGGAGGATGTATTTGCATTTCTGAAGTACTTCTGAGTCTTCTTTACATAAACACAATGCGGGCCGGTCGCCTCATGAAGTTTGAGTTTGGGGCAGCGCTGTTTGCTTTTGGGGTTGATGTTTTCATATCATCGTGCGTTTCTTTGCGCACCTCGGGGCCAAATTAGCCAAGAAAAACTAACAGTCGGCTCATCAACGAACTTTTGCCCACGGCAAATTATTTTCCGTGTCCGTACACAATATTAGAATGCAATTAGTCGAAGCGAAATGCAGTTTCTCAGCAGTTTATCTTTAAAATCAGCTCTTTTTTAAATGAAAACGGCAAGAATTTTAGCCTTAAAATATATATTTCAGCGATGAGAAATGCTTAAAAATGAAACAATTTAATTAAAAACATTCAATTTAAATTGCCATATTGCGCACACTTCTAAAACTGAGTGTCCAAAAGTGCCTCCTCTTGTGAAATCTGTGCGTAAAAGCGCATACCTTCACACACTGAGTGCCATCGCAGTTCAGTTCCGGTAACCGAGCCTTTTCGCCCCCTTTTCTGTCTTCAAATGGAAATGATTTCCATTGGCCCAAGGTGTCCATGTAAATAGGTGTAAATGAAACCAGATTATGCCTTCCTCCCACCCGCCCCCCTCCTCCTCCTTTCTCCCATGGCAATTGTCATGTGATAGCAAAGAGGTGGCACATTAATGGAGCGCCTCTACGGGGGTCTTTTCTGCTCATGTCACTACATAAAACTATCAGATGCTTAGAGGAAGGCCATGGAGGCGTACGCTTAGCTAGACGCATCAAGGACGGCAGAAGAAGTCTATTCAAAGTCTGCTAGCGGGACAAGCTGACTTGTTTTGCCAGAAAGATTTGGCGCAGCTGTGGCTCCATAAATGTGCTCGCTCCGCACGCTGCGTAAGGCGCTCGCACTGGCTGTTTTACGCACGGCGAGGCTGCAACTTCCCTCCACGCGCGTTTTCATGTCGAGCGGCGAGCTGTTGACAAGGAACTAAGGGAGACCCGATCACCGTTCCTCTCGGCGCCTCTCATCCAAACACCGTCGAGGATGCCTCGTCCGGGGAGAAACACGTACAGCGACCAGAAGCCTCCCTACTCCTACATCTCCCTGACGGCCATGGCGATCCAAAGCTGTCCCGAGAAGATGCTGCCCCTCAGTGAAATCTACAAGTTCATCATGGATCGCTTCCCGTACTACAGGGAAAACACTCAGCGGTGGCAAAACTCTCTGCGCCACAACCTGTCTTTCAACGACTGTTTCATCAAGATCCCGCGGCGCCCAGACCAGCCAGGTAAGGGCAGTTTCTGGGCTCTGCACCCAAACTGCGGGGACATGTTCGAGAACGGAAGTTTCCTAAGACGCAGGAAAAGGTTTAAGGTGCTGGCCGCCTCTGACACTTTGATCCCCACCAAGCAGTCGGATGCTGCGCACTACCTCCAGCAGCAAGCCAAACTCAGACTGAGCGCGCTGGCGGCCACCGGCACACACCTGCCCCAGATGTCCACCTACAACCTCGGAGTTTCCCAGTCGACCACCTTCAAGCACCCGTTTGCCATCGAGAACATCATCGCCAGAGAGTACAAAGTCCCAGGGAGCCTGGCGTTCTCCACCATGCAGTCCATGTCTGCCGGCTACCCGCTGCACAACCAGCTGACGACAGCCTGGCCTCACATGTACAACAGCAGCGTGATTGACACCGCAGCCCCGATCTCCATGGCGAGCAGCGACTACAGTGCCTACGGCGTGCCCATCAAGTCCCTGTGCCACGGGGGCCAGTCCCTGCCGGCCATCCCGGTGCCGATCAAGCCCACGCCGACATCCATGGCGGGGTTCTCCGCGCTCCCAGCCCACATCCCCACCTTCCTATCGAACTCTCCTCAGTCTCTGAGCCCGACGTCCCCACAGACAGCGACGAGCCAAAGCAGCCCCGCAACTCCGAGCGAGACTCTGACGAGCTCCTCCGCGCTGCAGTCCGTGGCCGTGCATTGACCTTCTGCAGGCCGGCTCCTCCAAATAAAACCCAAAGTTTTTCCTTTTCTTTTTTTAATTATTTTTCAGTCGGAAACTATCAAGGCGAGTTGCTGGTTTATTTGTGTTAAATGTGTCGCTTTAAATGGTGTCAGCACAGCGAAAGAATTGCTCTTGAAAAAGTATAAATTATTTGGACAAGTCTTATTTTTCCACCTTATTGTGAAAGGAGAAAAGCGTTTCTGTGGGACCCCTCGACTCCACTGGAGTGATGATACCAAATAGGATTTCAATCTGTCATCCTGTATAGAAAAAAGACGCAAACTCACCTATTAAATATTTTCAAAATAAGGGAAAAAAATAGACGTTCTCATAATGCAAGATGTGAATAATATTGCAAACATGTTGTAAGATGCACTTTTTAGTTCCTATATATTTTGCAGAAATTGTTCTGTGACGCGTTTAATTTAAAGAAGAAGAAGAAGAAGAAGCTGTGGTGGTGTGTATCAGATGCTGTACATTTGTATTTTTTTTTTAGGTAAGGCATGCGTTTGGAATTTTGTGTTGTTCTATTGCTGTTGTTGTTGTTTTTGTTGTTGTTGCTGTTGTTTCTTTATCTTGTTCTTTTGCAAGCATGCGTGCTTTGGAAAAGTGTGCAAAACAATTGAACAAAAAATGCTCATCGAAATATTATTTTTTCCCATTAAAAGTGACGTAAGCAATCAAATGTTTCTGTATAGTTGATTTAATTTTTTTAAATAATAATAATTATTGGATCTTAATAATAATATAATATGTGAGCTGTTAGAATGAATGGGAGTTGTGGGTGAGTTTCATTAGGATGCAGGGAGCTGCGATGCTCTGCTCACAGCGCGCACAAGCAGCCTCATTCATGCGTAAAACTCGGTTAGGCCAAACAACAAACACACAGAGAAAACACACTTTAAATTTAAAAGATACTCTTACATTTATTTGTTGTATTTTCCCCCCTATTTATTCCTTAAAAATAATCATTCTCCTTTTTATAATTCAATTTTTTAGGACTTTTACGCAACAGGTTGATTAGAAAATACAATTTTCCCCTGAAATTATTTTAATCTAAAAAATAAAATAAAATAAAACAAAAAGATGTATAGTTGGTTTAGACAGAAAAAGCAACAACAACAACCTCTTTCGGGGCATTAAACAAACACACTGGGATTCCGTCACTTTCTACAATCGAGTAGATCAAATAAAGGGGGTCTCGGGCCACTTTATTCTCCCCCATTCACTCGTATTGAAAGTGCAAAGAATGGTAAACTTCGACTGGGCCACCAATGTAGATTTAGCCTTTTTTCAGCAAGACAAAAAGGCTGATTTTTCACAAACACATTGCTGACTGGGGAACTAGGAAACGAGCCGCTGGACCCTGTTGGAATTTAAATCCACCCCTCCCCCCCGAAGGACTATTTGTACAACAGTCCATATTCGCCCCCCCACTTTGTGCATGTTTCAATTTTAAAATCCCCGCAAAATAGAATCAATACTTATATAGCGAAGAAACTCTTATTTTGTAAACAAATTTATTTAAAACTTAAGGATAATTGAGTTTAAAAATTAGGGGTTTGCATATTGTTGATTATATTTGAATGCACTTTATTTTTTCTTTAAATTTATTACATTTTAGAAAGGCAAAAAAATGTTTTTTTTTTAGATTTCTCATATTTACAGACTTTTATTTTGAAATGTGGCCTCTTGTATAAAATCAGCAAAATATTTCAATGATAATCAATATTATAAACTTATTTAATGTAATTTTTTTAATAAAGATATATATTTTAATTAAACAAGCAAAATAAACCAATTTTTAAAATTTGAACAAATTATTGGAAAAATTGAACTTTTAAAACTAGTAAAAAATGGACATTCCTCTTTTTCTTTTTCTAGAGGATCTTGTTTGAAAAAATATGATCCCCCATATTTAAGAATATATATGTATATTTTCCCAGCATCCTTTCTGCAAACTGAGCCCACACTGTCCTTGCTCTTTCAACTATCACACTTAGACAAAGAAGAAGGTCATCTTGAGCAGGCGAGGGATGAAATATAGACCACATGCAAAAAAAAAAAAAAAAAACTAGTGTTGTAGTTTAATTAAAATAATTCATTAAAGTGGAAGCCCAAGGTAATTAGCATGTATAATTTATGATTTGCTTAATGCATGCAGGCGGTGGCCTCCGCAGTAAACTCAACTTAACCTCGAGTGGGGAACTGACACGGACAGGGTGCTGTTATTTACTGTGTGTTTGCTGTTTGGTGTAAGCAAGCAAGTGTACCTTCAAAAACCACGGCCGCTTTCTGGCTCCCACTGTACACAAACAACTCCTTATTTATGAGGAAATCTGGAAGATTTATGCTCACTCAGACAAAATGCTGTCTGGATTTGCTTCAGGCGAGAAAAAGAAATACCGGGATTTAATGTCACATTTTTCCTTTTTTTTAATTCGTTTTGCATATTTATTTATTTGGTATTTTTATATTGTCGGTGATCCAGCTGGCCACTTTCAGGGGAACATGGTTTATGCAACCTGTCTGAGCTGACAGAATGAGGACGAACACCACAAGGTAGCTCGGAGCTCACGGCGGCCTGTCAGCGCTGACTTTTAGAGTTAGCAAAGTAATCAGCTTTGGACAAAATTCACATTAATTATACTCTGCAAACGTGTCAATCCCTGACAAGCATTTGGCATTTTCAAACATGGCTAGCGGATGGATTTTAGAGGTTTTTTTTTTTTTAAATGCAAGCACTTGTAGTCTTGAACAAACAACAAAGGAAAGCAAATATTTTCCGATGAAGCCGTACCACGGTAAACAGATGTGTTTTTACAGGTAAACAGAGAAAGTTGAGGCTCTCCTGAAGAAAGAAAAGAGGAAACTTTGATTTAAAAATGTCCTCAAATAAAATAATATTATTTACAGCAGAAAAAAAAACAATAATTTCCTTGCAATTGTCATATTGTGATTTATGCATGTCATCATTATACCCTAAACACTAAAATCATTGGTGCCAGTGTGTCACTCTCGGGCTAAATACATTACACGGCTGTGGCCGAGGGCAAAGGGCAGGTAGAGTGGGCAGCTGGAGGGGAGGCGGGGGAACAGCAACCACGCTGAAAGCTGCCTCAGACAAACACCCATGTGTGCATGAAATTAGAGTGTCAACATCTGATTCATGCAGCAGGGTGGTGACTGTGAAACAAATTATGTCAGTGGGTGGCAGCAGCAAAATTCCACTGACTGAGCTGCAGCGGGCAGCAAAAAAATTTGGAGGCCGTTCGCGCAGGTTGATTTTTTTTTAAAACAAACAAGTTTTTATTGACCTTGTTGTAACATCAAGAAATTCAAATGTCAGACTTTTCGGAATGGACGTTTTCTTCACCCATAATTCAAATCATGCAATTTGAAAAGGCATTTTTTCAACAGACATGAATTGAAATTTTTTGTATTAAAATCTAAATAGCAAAATGTACTTTTATTTTGAAAGCCTAAACTGCACATTGAAATGTCAATTGAAAAATGCACGTTCAAATTACAAATTGAATTATCAATTGAGAATTGCATATTACTTTGAATTATGGGTGAATAAAATGTTTCTTTTATTTTAGGATCCACCGATAAAAGTCTGTAATATTATGGAGATATTTCAAAATGAAATAAGGATTAATATTCACTGAAACTTGTGTGAATTCCAGCTGTTTTCCCCCAAAATGATGTTATTATTTATTTTTAATTCTCTGAAATTAACCATATAATTTAAATACATGGGAAAATATATGGTAGGCTACCTTTTATTTTAAATTATTATAGCTGAGCTGTCGAAGTACACCAGGAAAGTGCTGGTTAAAACTGTAAAATATTTGGAGTCAAATGTGTAATTTGTGGTTTCTGTAAATAAAACTATGTCGGCAAATGTTGTTTTTTTTAAATGTTGTGTTTTCTAGCTGACATACTTTCACATTCACCCATCACACGTGTGACACGGCTCCGTGCGCCTGCAGTTAGGTTGGCTGAAGTGCTGGGCGGGTTGAGACAAGGTGGGATCGACTTCAAAGAGAAAACCCTCCATTAGACTCTGCAGCCCAGAACCTCCAGCCATACCTGATCTCCATATTTCTCTATTTGTCTAGAAGATATGCAGTAAATAATTTCAAATATGGGAACAGAAAAATATTGTTTACTGTATTAAATTGCAGTTCTTGAATTGTATATGAACCTTGGCGTTGCAGTAAGTGCGCAGATGAAGGTTTTTGGTCTCTCACACAGATAGACTCACAAGTTTTGTTTTAAAAAATCTCAATCATACATTGAAATTGACAAACCGACTCATTGAAAAGCCAGAGAAACTCTACACTCACGTAAGTAGGTTTAATGAAGGCACTTGACAGATTTAACGCCACAATGTTTTTGCTTCTAAAGTGCTTTAGCTGTTGGGTGTTAAAAGTGTAACCGGTTCTGTGGATTTTTGCAGCTTCTTTAAACCCTTTAAACGTGGGACGAGAAGCTAATGCATATCTGGAGGTCTTATCTCAGCCTCTGCAGCCATAAACCAAACGCTCACACAGAACTTCAAAGGTGCACTGCGGTAGCAGAGGTGAGAAAAGGGCCCGCATCCACTCAGGGGCCTGGGAGTGATGAAATGGAGCTGATTAGCGGGAGTGTGCGGCAAAGCCCCGTGGGGAAGCAGCTGGAGGAGAAACTCCCTTTGGGAGCAGGGAGAGGTGTAAGTTTTGACAGCTCCCATCTCTACCCTCTGGATATTGCAGGGTCAGGGCCCCTTCAGCTGGCCCGGGCTCCGAGCAGGGGTAGGAAGTCGCCAGTAATTGCCATTCAGCACATTCGGAACGGCAGCAGAGGCAACAATAACCGGTGAAGAGCACATAGCCGGGTCCCTCTTTGTCTCCGCGTGTTTGAAGAAGGATGCTACCTCCTCTCAGACGGAGTTAAGCTGCAATAAAGTTCATGCAGAATTTGCAGAGGAAGTCCGTCGTGCCGGTGCGCCGGTACACTCCCCACAAGAGTCCAGATGGCTGCTTGTTGCTGCATAACAAGACCACATTGTTTTGTTAATGCAACTTCATCTGTCTTTGATCTGATCCCATGTTGTCACGACCAGTGTGAAAAATCCCTATTAAGTGCATGATCCAGCGCCACGCTCATTGTGACTGTGTTAATCTCCCGCATTCAAATTGCACTTTGTTCCTTTGTTTCTTTGTTAGTGAGCACAATATGAGGTTAATTAGCAGCCACTGGTAACCTCTGCGTTCCTGGAGCCTTCATCACAGCTGAAGTGAACTCTTCACTGGAGGACGGGGCCGCCGGCGCTAACAAGCCCAAACACAAGGCCTTTGAGCCAGCCGTAAGTGAGCGGGAAACAAACCCTCGCTTAATCCCTTTTAGGGCTGACACGCAGGCTCAAAATTACAAACTGTAATTGTCTCTTCACATCATTAATTGCTCTTCATTCATGCTGCGAAAACACACAGAGGAAGAATTAGCACCGCGTTGATGACACTAAATTGGTTTTATTTATCAAACAGTGAGAGGATTTGAATCTTTAGCACCAGCGTGTCCCATTTCTCTTCTTCGGTGGTGCACACTCGGCACAGTGCATTTCTCAGCAGTATTGCCCTTCTACCACTTCAGATTTCCCCATTCCCTGGTGGTCTAATTTATGTTAAGTCACAAACCTCCCCTATGGCTGTTTTGAAATGTTCAGAATGGAGACTGTGTGCTCCAGGTTGACGCCAGCCCCACAATTCCCTGTGTAATTGTTCTCTTTGGGAAAGCACATCTCAGTGAAACCATCTGCAAGTCCATGGGGCGGTTTCCCAAGAATGAGTGGACTTCTTAGGGGGTTCCACCGCAATCCAGTTTCTCTTGTGAAGCAAGTAATTAATTCAAATCTCAGGAAGTCAATAGCCCCCCAGATCAGAGGCATGTAGCACACAGCTGCTGATATCGCCCAACACTCTGCGTGTCTTCTCAGGAAGTCGCCAAACAAGAAGGTCACAATGGGCTCACTTTTCAACTCTGCCCTTTTTGGCGCTCCACGCACACTTTGTTAATGTACTTACAACGAGAACCACAAATCTTTGTAGTGATGTAAGATACATACGTTGATTTCCAGATCTTGAATTGTCTTCAGCTTCTTCAAGGAAGCCCCAATTTGAGGAACATTTTTTAAATGTTTTTGTGATGATGCATTGAAAAAGTGGCGCCCGTCTTCTCGTTTGCTACTTTTTTGGTGCTCATTAAACTCGGTAGAAAAAACAGAGAATGATGAAATGGGATGAAAGAGCCAAGCCAGCACTTTAAGAAGCACAAATGAACATCACTTGCTGACTTCGTCTTTGTTCGCTAAAATGAGTTAAAGTGGAGCAAGATTGGAGAAATTAACTACAACTTCATCTCGAGGACGGACTGGCTGCGGTCATTCTACTAGGATGAGCAGTGAAAAATGAATCACCATCTCTGCATGTTTGTAGACCTTCTTCTCACTGGCAGACAGATAAAGAAGCCTCTCTCGACGCGGGCTCTCTCAAAAACTTCCCTCCATTTCTTCTGATGAGTGGGCCGGGCCGGGATGAATGCCTTGTTGAGCCACTCCCCTTCAGGTCATTGTTGGCCGGCCCATGGAGGAAGCCACTGCTGTGTCTCCAGCCTAACAACAAGTGTAAATACGGATCTAAATAACAAACAGAAGACCCGAGTGTCGGCTCACAGTAGGTCTGCACGATCACCTAATGACTTTGTCAAGAGGAGCGTGCGATGGTCGGCTAATTCCTTTATCATCAGGTGTCCCTGAAGTAGACGGATGAAAAGCCTCATGTGGGACTTTTTACTTTGAGAAAATGTTGCAATATATATATTTTTTTGTAATCTCAGCACAGGAAGATTGGATCTAGACCTTTTTCCTCAAAATTAAACCAAAAACTTTGATGGTCTTGCAGGATTAAAAGCCTAATTTTGCCGTAAATCGAGGACTTGAAATAAAAACTTCTGTTTGCTGCCAAACAAGCTGTTAACATCACTGTTTGCATACTGTGTGTAAATCCCAACGCTGTGTTCCGAGTCTCACTCCACTTGACCTTTGTCGGCCGGGAGCTCCGCTTCTCGCCGCATCAAGTGTGTGTGCGGTTGTGCAACTTGATTGAGGGCCCTCAAGCATATCGGCGAGTTATGAGTTGGCCTCCTTCTGAAATCCTCACTTCTTTTGGGGGTGGGGGGCTGGAACGGGGGCTCGCCCTTGTGGCCACAAATCAGCGGGGAAAGCGAGCTTGTATCTTCAAAGGGCGGGCTTCCCTCTGTGATTTACAGCTCCCACAGAGACAAAGTTAGGCACGGCCACTGTCTCTGCACCTGGGCCTTTATCAAGCAGCCAGGATGAGCTCTTTGCAGAGGACATTCAAATGTACAAGGAGCAGATTAGGCTGACTCAATCTTCTTTTGCCCGGAGAGAGGGGGAAAAGAAAAAAAGAAAAAGAGAAAGAGTACCGGCTGACTTCAAAAAGACCTCTTCCCCTCCGCTTCTTGAATGACTGAATAGGTTTGGGAGTGAAAACAGCCTTGTGTATTCAAAGTGCTAATTCACAACTTATTCCTCTAATACACTCATGAAGCACTTTTAATTGTGTTGGTTCGCATTCCAAAGACATGTTTGTAGCTTTTAATTGGAGGTTTCTTTGAAATCTTTCAAATGTATGACTTGTGAGGCCAGCTTAAACAGTTCTTATGTGCTTGGCTCTGAGGCGGCTTTTCTTTCCCGTTCCTGGGTGGCACTCAAATATTTACTATTAGAGAGAAAGCGGTCCTGAAAGCCTGAAAACACACAACATCTACCGCAGGTTTGATGGCAAACATTTATTGAGTTTTGCTAGACAAAAAAAATATATATATTTTCATGCTTTATTTAAGATTTTTAAGAACAGATTTAATTCTTTGAAGGAGCTTTGGGGAAATCGATCAAAAACTAGGGCTGGTCAGTATCACTGATATGGATACCAATTTCGATATTTTTTGTAAATGCGCTGGGTGTGACATGAACCTCAAAATCTCAATTGTTTTAAGCGCTGTGAATGTTTTTTTTTTTTGTAAGTTTGATTGATTGATTGATTGATTGCATAGATTGAAAAATACAGGACAAAACACAATTATTTCAAACTCATTACAGAAACAAATGCATTGATTAGAAAATAGAAAACGAAAATAAAACACATTTATGTCACATTTTCTTCATTCATTTTTGTGATAATTAACTAAAGTCAGTAGAGTTTGATTGATTGCTTGAAAAGGAGTGGGAAGAAGCGAATTTATATAATCCCACCCCTACTTAATTACTTAATTTCAATGTTTAGCAAGTTTCTCTTGTTACTTCCTGCTGCTGCTGTGTTTCACCTTTTCAACATGCCCTGCCATTCAGCTCACCTGGCAGGCGGGGCAAATGATCTTAATCACCACCTGCCAGGTACTTAAGCCAGAAGGGGCTTCAGCAAGGTAGGCAGGGAGCAGAGCAGCAGGCTACGTAGCACTTGGGTCGGGTTTGTTCTTTTTCCTTCCCTCTTTGTCCTCAGCAGTCTTACACTTCTGGGTTTTGTTATTTTAGTTTGGGGTTGGACCTTGGTAGTCTTAGTTTGTGGGCTTTGTTTATTTGTTTTATTTAGGTAGATTTTGGTTAGGCAGCCATTAGCAGGGATCGAGCTGCTGACTCAGACGATCGACATGAGGGCACAGAATTTCCTTTATTTAATTAACTGTGTTCTTTTACCTTCAGTCTCCAGTTTTCATGTTATTGTCCCCTTTTAGATTTTTTATTCCCGTAGAC
>NC_050517.1:18567570-18568815 GCF_002922805.2 Oryzias melastigma
AAAAAAAACTTTTTCATGCTTTATTTAAGCCTGAACTTTGGGGAAATGGATCAGAAACTAGGGCTGGTCAGTATGGATACCAATATGGATACCAATTTTGATATTTTTTGTAAATGCGCTGGGTGTGACATGAACCTCAAAATCTCAATTGTTTTAAGCGCTGTGAATGTTTTTTTTTGTAAGTTTCTCTTGTTACTTCCTGCTGCTGCTGTGTTTCACCTTTTCAACATGCTCTGCCATTCAGCTCACCTGGCAGGCGGGGCAAATGATCTTAATCACCACCTGCCAGGTACTTAAGCCAGAAGGGGCTTCAGCAAGGTAGGCAGGGAGCAGAGCAGCAGGCTATGTAGCACTTGGGTCAGGTTTGTTGTTTTTCCTTCCCTCTTTGTCCTCAGCAGTCTTACACTTCTGGGTTTTGTTATTTTAGTTTGGGATCGGACCTTGGTAGTCTTAGTTTGCGGGCTTTGTTTATTTGTTTTATTTAGGTAGATTTATTAGGCAGCCATTAGCAGGGATCGAGCTGCTGACTCAGACGATCGACATGAGGGCACAGAATTTCCTTTATTTAATTAACTGTGTTCTTTTACCTTCAGTCTCCAGTTTTCATGTTATTGTCCCCTTTTAGATTTTTTATTCCCGTAGACCTGAGCCAGATTGGCCCATTAGGAACGTACCATTCTTTTTAAAGTCACTTGAAAAACATTAAACCAGAATTTGGACAATGTTTCCAAATGCTGGAGAGATTATGTTTCTTGGCTGGCCTGGGAACGGCTTGGGGTCCCACTAGAGGAGCTGGAGGAAGTGGCCGGGGAGAGGGAAGTCTACTCCCGTGACCCGGTCCAGATGAGTGGAAGAAAATGGAGGGATAGATTTTTAAATTAACCTTTTAACACCGGAGCTCCAGTGTTTGTTCTTTGATTCACTGTAACTTTTCAACCATTAATATGTTGATTGTGTTAATGGTTGAAAAGTTACAGTATGTTAAAGATTTTGTGTTAAAGCATCACTGACGACACTTCAGCTATTAAAGAGTTAAATAGAAAAAAGTGAATAAGTAAATGCAAAACAGTGTACAAACCAAAAAAAAGCAAAAAGTAATGAAAGAAAATAAATCAAAATGTTTAACGAAATTAAATAAATTTTAACTTCATAGCCTTTAAATAGAACAATAAAAACAGGTGAAAATTAACTTGTCAAAAAACCATAGCATGTAAATAGTGGGAATATCAATATCTGCCGGCCGGT
>NC_050517.1:18568836-18581753 GCF_002922805.2 Oryzias melastigma
TTCAATACCAATACCAACTTGAGATAGATTCTGTTTATATTTTAGGATTGATCCGCCCAATTTTCATGCATTTATATGAACAAATATCTGTTTTTCATTAAACATGTTACAAGAATTTTGCAAAAAAAATATAAAAAGGATGGTGATAGTTTCTTTTTTTTGGCACTTGCATAACTCATCCTCTATTTTTACACATGTAAATGAATTTGACAACTTATGCAAATCTAAAAAAAAAACCCCAAAAAACTATAGACTTCCTTCTCCTTGAATGAATTCCTTCTTAAGCCATTCTGCCTTCCTCTCCTGAATCATCCTTTAATCCTGAGAAAAGGCCCAGAGAGCTGGCTGTCATTTAGTGCTGCGCCTGCCAGGACTCTTAACTTAAATAAAGTCAGTGTAGCATGAATCTAATTCTGTGGATGTATGGGCTCGGGATGGTGACTGTTGCGTCTGGCAAGCCAGTCCTCCTCCTCCTCCTCCTGAAGAAAGAAAGAAAGAAAAAACTTGTGTGCAAATGCTTGGCGACTGCACGGTTACCCACAGAGAAAGGACCACCCACTTTGGGTTGAGTGGGGATTTGAAGCTCATACTTTTTTTTTTTTTAAGTGTTCATCCAGTTGTGCCACTTTTGTAAATATTTCTTTAAAAGAAAACATAAAAAGGTTTGTTAAACTAATTAAATGTGCATCTTTTATTTTGAAAATCAGGCCAGATATGTATAAATATGGGAAAAAAAGGAACCTAATCTCAAATTTCTCTTAGGCTGCACTGCTCTCCTCTTTCTTTTTCTTCCAGGTCTTGTATGTTTGAGTTCCCATCCTCACTGCTCCACCCCAACATGTTCATTCCCAACTGCCCGTCTTCATTTACAACCTGTTTTGATCAACTTTTTTCACAAAGCGCAACAAAACAGAGGGAGGAGAGCCTCGCCGCCTGTGTGTGTGTGTGTAGGGGTGGGGGGGTCTAACACAGCCTGGAACATTGTCCATGAACTTCTCCTTCCCCCAGTGTTGTGGACAAACAGTCCTTTCCACACACAGCGGACGGGGTCACGGCGTTAACAGAAAGAGGAATGCTTTGGGGAGAAAATATTGTCCAGCAATGACACAGAAGTAATTTGGGTCTCGCTGAGTGATTTCATCAGGAGCTTTTGTCGCCTCAAAGTGTTTGACCCAGAGGTCCCCGTCAGTTCTGTTGTTAATGGGAGCCGGAGCGGAGTGACAGGCCCAGAAAGTAAAACATTTTACTTCTAATGGTCGGTCTCTAGAGGCTTAGGCATAAATATTTAAGCTCCTCTTCTGTGTCCGAAATACTGGGGGGTCTCCATGGTGCATTTATCTGCAATACAGAAAAAAGTAGATATATCCGCTGGATGCTAATACACCATCTTTTTGGTCACATTAAATAAGCATGTGTTAAGTGTTTTTATTCAGGACTCAACATATGTATTCAACGCACATCTACCCTGACTACAAGTGAAAGGCAGAAATATGAACTTTTTAAAGCACTTCACTCCAGCCTCCTCTATTATAGCCCAGTAGCTTTGGCCTTTCTCTCAAAGTAAACTTCATTAAAACGGCTATGTGGCTTGAGAAGGTGGTCTGACGTGCCTTGAATGATGGTCTCCCCAAACAAAGCTGCTACACAAGCCATCGAATTATCTCTGTCAAACTTTGGCGTAATCTGAGCTGATCCTCTTAAAAATATTTAAATGAAAACATTTGCACATCAATGGGCGCTATGGCAACGCTGTGTGTATTCTTCTTTCGGGGGGTGCCTCTTTAACACCCGGCTTTAGAAAAGCACATCTCCTCCGTTGTGTTGACAAACAACAAAACAAACAATATTAAATAGAGGAGTTGGGGTTTTCACATCGTTGATGGATAGAGGGACTTAAAAGGCTGAAGGAACCCACGGCGAATGAATACTCCAGTTTGAGACGCTGATAATTGTATGATTGGTGCTCAGGATGTGTCGGTATACACGGGTTATAAAACAGAGTGAGGGGCTTTTGGGCTGTGTGAGAGAATTTACTTCTCAGTTCTTGATGGATGCACAATACTGGTGTGCACAGTGACCTGTGTGTGAGGAGCACCTCTCCCCCTAGTGGAAGAAAAAAAATAGAAAATCAGCTCCCAGCTCCCCTTTTTCCCCCAGTTCCTGTCTGAATATGGATTTAAAAAATAAATATCAAAGAAGGAAAGGCGCAGCTGCTGCAACAAAATGTGATTGTGTTTGTGAAAATAATAGCACGTCTGTTTTTCTTCCTCTGCTCACTGAGAAAAGGGGCGATGTATTAATATAGCTCGTGGCTTAATTGGGTTTCGGATGGTACATTAATTAATTTGTGGCTAATAGGCACAAACACGAGAAAACAAACTTCTTTACTTTAAGCCCAGGCTCCGCGTGCATCTAAGTAAGTAATGTAAATTATGCAGATTATGTTGATTATTCTGACAAAGAGGATTTTGTAGGAAGTGCTTTAAAAATGTTGCTGCTTCCTGGCATTTTATCATCCACAAATAAGCAGCAGATGTGAGAAATTGGTTTGTTTTGTCTAATTGTGCAGGAATGGATGACAGCTTGTTTGAAAAGTGAGGCAATTTTTTCAATGAAAATGCATCTGTAAAAATTAAATCTTAAGAAATTAAAAATATTCTTATTTTATGTTTTGTAAGAACATTAATTATCAAGTAAGTCTTTCAATTAAAAAAAGAAAATATAAGAAGAATTCTTGGTAACAATTGGCAGAATTTTTTTGCTTATTTAAAAAAAATGTTTTTCAATTAAATTTTTTTGTATATACTTTACAAAAATAGGGATCGTGCCTCAATGTATTAACACTTCCTCTATTTTGACACTAATGCTGATTTTTTTAACCTCAAAGCATCCTATAAAGGCTTTTCTTTAAATTTGCTTGTGTCTTTTTTTTATTTCTCAGAGCAAGCGGGGTCTGTGATGCAATATATAAAAAAGATACGAGGCTCAGCACAGCCTTGTAACTCTTCTGCAATCACGCCTGCACGCAAAAACAAATGCCCCCAAAAAGACCCTCCTCCCTCCCAGCTTCATTCCTCACCATTAAATATGACGTGATCAGCAAAAGATCAATTAAAAAGTTGGAAACAAAATGTCACCTTGAAGTTTGGGGCATCAGTTTCCCTATAGTTTCCAGTATGTAAATGTTTTCTCCACAGTTTGCATAGACCCCACTTTGACTTGACCATCGTGAGTTTTAATTATTCAGGGAAGAACAATGTTTTTATTCAAACTAAAGGGAAAAATATATATTTCTGTTTTCGTACCACTATAAAAATGTCATTTTTCACATGTCACATTTTTTTCCACATTTATAAATAAAAATAATCTTAAAATTGTCTTTATCAGTATTTCTTTCCTTATATCGTTGTGACTCTATTCTGACACATCCACATGTTGATGATTGTCTTTGTTTTCGGAGCTTAATCTGGCTATAAACTGTACGACTGGATAGCTCCATTAGTGATGTTAGGTTGGGGGTGTGAGGGGCTGTAAGGTAGCGGGAGCGCTTGTAAATTAGGGGCAAACCTTCTTACTCGGGGGGCCAAAAAGTGTTTGACACAATGACCAGACTAGTGGCAGATTTGTGGAGTGTTTTGGAAGTTACCTCATAAAAAAAAAAAGAAATAAGATGGGATCTGGATAAAACACGCTTTACTCTTGATTGCTACTATTTTTTAAGCATTAGTAGAATATTGTGTTGTATGTAGTATGCTGTAAATTGTGTCATATTGTACCTGTTTCGTCTCTCACATGTACCGAGACCTTAGTTCCAATCTCGTGCCAGTGACATTCATTTGTCTACTGGTTTGACAATATAAATCCTTGAATCGTTGAATTGAAAAATTACTTTAAAACACAACATTTTGGATATTTTATTTCACAGCTGTGGTTTTTGTTCTTGTTTTAGGGCCATTTTCACCAATGGGTCGATGTCCCTTTGGGATAAACTCAAACCCGGAGAAATGCTGTGTTCATGTGGTGTTGGAATAATCTGACTGTCCCACTTGAAAACCTCACATGCATATCGGAAAAACAATTAATGTTTAAACACTTTGTGAATGCTAATTAAATGTCTGTGCCTGAACAAAGGTTAGATTATTTGTATTGCACCATCTATGGGGAGACACCTGAACTACAAAAAAAAAAAAAAAAAACACTTATAAGGATTACCAGTATAGATTATTCCAATTTGGTGGGCCAGAATCCATAGTTTAACGGGTCGTATATGGCCCCCGGGCCGTAGTTTGCCCACCCCTGGTGTAAACAGCCAAACACCTGGGTGACGGGAAGTGGGGGCGGGCTTACTCCGCATCTCAGAGGTGAATTTCTAATCAACTCCTGCTGCTGTGCAGAAACTATGACCTAGAAAACGACGATTTTTTTTGATTTTGCTATAAACTTCATTAGAAAAAACTAGATAAAATAGAAAAATAATAGATAAAATATGATTGAAGCGGGTCTTTAAATGCTACTGTAGCTCATATGATGGCATTGAAACTTCTCGTGAAAAGAGAACAAATGTGTCTGACACTTGGTTGAGGTACGACGGTGTGGCATATATCAGCATGATCCTGCCCATGTGATAATTCTCTCAAGTTAAACAGCCATAAAAGGCTTAAGAACTCTGACCTTCACAATCTAACTAAGCAAGAAGAGCCAATGATGTGGAACAGACCCATCGCAGCACTCAAACGGTGATAAACTATGCTCCAGCTTAGCTAAAAAATAACTGTATGTCTTCGCTGACATATATAGTGGCAGCATTTCAATACGATCCCAATTTATTTTGCACTAAAATGGTTTATTGTCGGCTGTAAAGCATATGCAGGAAGAGGCGGAAAGGACGCGGCTGCTTCGGTGCAGCGAGTGTCTCAAAGGCACACTGTTCTCTGCACATCTCAAGAGCACAGCTCAGTGATGTGTCTCAGCTCCACCAAAAGGCCGTTTAAACTATCAGAACTTATAAATCTTATCATTAGTCTGCCTCTTGTCACTCATTCGTGCACAGCCAGCTGTTTTCGTTTTGCAACTTTCTACAAACTTTGCCAAAAAACTTCTGTCGTGAGCGAGGATTGTGGAATAACAAAAAGCTGATCGTCAGATCTCATCCTCGCCGCTTTCTAACAATCCAGCATCAACAAGCACAGCATGCATACAAGTTTAAATTCAATGAATTTACAGATATTTAGCCTCTGGGGCATAATGCAATGTTTGTCACTTTATGTCAAAAAGTTGTCACTGACAATAAAAAAGAAACGGGGGTTCTTGTTGTAAGACTTATGTCATGATACAGGGTCATTTACAACCCTATAACATATTCAGGCACTGAACACAGGAGCGAGTGATACATCTTTCACCATGCCTGCCCTTCACACTTGTCATAGCAGCACCATAAACAGCATCCATAACAATTTCATCCACCGAGGGAAAATGTCCAATATGCAGAAGAGCCTGCAGCTAGGACACTTTGCAAAGAAAAAAAAGATCTGAAGTCCCTCTGAAAATATGGAAAACATTTTTTTTGCCTGGAATAGTTTTTTTGTTCCTGCTGTTTAGCAGGAAACATACCTTTAATTGATGAAAAATGCAGTATTTGATGAGAACATTTCTCTATTTGTATTATCATTATTGTTTTATTATTTTATCCTTGCTAGAGGAATTAGGTGAAAATATGAGCAATTAATCACAATTAAGAAGCCCCTGACAGGAGCTGGGGGACAGAGGAGACAAAGCCCTCTTTGTATATTCCCAAGGAGGGCACTATGAAATGATGGGAGAAGTGCTACATAATGAGACGTGCTTGTAATATAGGTCTTCTCGTGATCTTTGGTTTCCTCTGTGTTAAGGGAGATCATCGAGGGTTACAACTGCTGGCTGGAGAGAGGAGGATGTGCATCTCCTGGTTACTTTAAACCTCCTCCTCAGATCCATTATAGTGCATCTCACAAGGCTAAGTACCATTTAATTTAGTTGCCCTCCCGTATTTATCTTCCACTTGTGATTTATGGGGTTAGAATTTATGTGCTGCAGATATAAGATGTTTTCACTGTGTCGGGACACACATTTTTATTCATATGTTGGGTACAGCTTATCTACAGTTTGGATAGTTGATCAAACTGATCATTTTTGACCTGTAGTGGGAATTTTTTCTGTTGTTTCTTTCAATATGAATCTGCATTTTATTGTTTTTTATTTAGATTATATATTTTTATCACTTCAAATATTCCTAAATGTGATTCTTTTTTTAGTATTTTCAATTTTTCTAATTAAAACATATTCAGTGTTGCTAAATAATAAAAAAAATAATCATACTGGACAATTCGTGACACATTAAAGACTTATAATCTTAATTATACTTGCAGATATTTCTTTTGTTGAGGAAATAAGAAACAAAATAAATCTGATAAACAACACAACCCTGTAAGTTGTTCTGTTGACCCTTTAACACTGCAGATGTGGCCGGTGACACCTAAATAATAGGGGTGTGCATTGGCAAGAGGTGGTATCTTAATACGTGTCTCACTTTACGATGCTTACCACAATAGATTTTAAGACTGTACCAGAACAATTTTTTACTTTTTTTAGGAGTATGACTTAAAAAAAAACTTGTACCTTAATATTATACGTCTTTAACTGTAATAAAGTGGTCAAATTATTTTTATTTGATGATCAGAACAGTAAGCCCTGCGGCTGTATCTCATATACAAATGGCTTTTTACCACAAATTCATGCTGCTTTTCTTTTTGGTAAATTCAGAAATATTTGTTTTTAGAGGGAACAGTCAACATTGTCTGTCTTCCATTACAAAAGAATTTTCTATTTAAGAAAAAAAACATAGAATGAATGTGCCTTAAACAATAAGGTTCTAAAAGTATGATTGAGGAAATAAGGTGCTGTTTATTAACAACATGGCTAAATCTAACATTTAAGCGCCTCAGGAGCCTGAACTGTGGTTGAACTGGTGCTTCCAAAATAAAGGGAAAAAAAAGCAAATTCTTTCCAGAGAACAAACGTAACTAAATATCGTCAGCATTTTAAATCAATAGAAGTATCAATAAAAAAATTGGCATATATCACAGTATTTATTTTTTCTTACACCACTACTAAATAACATACGCTCTTTGACGTGTCGTAACTCTTGATCACATGATCAATGGGAATCACCGGATTCTGATGTAAGAAAAACAGCTTTTCATTTTGGCTTACGTTACCGATGTGCAACACATAACTGATGTAAAGTGTTGCATAACGGCACAAAGATGCGTCTCTCTGCAACAGAATCAGCTGATTTATGTTCATTACATAAGAATGTCAAAGCTAGAACTGAAGCTTTGGTGTAAAATAGTTAATAACCAATAGCGTTAATTTTCTTTTTTTACTGATTTTTTTTCTCCAGCAACAAAAAAATTATAATGATTTAACTTTTCTGCATGCAGCCCAGTTTACATTTTTTGAATGTTCTGTGTGGTCATGTGACCCATTATTTCCTTAATTCTGGACGGGCCGATTTTGTGAAAAATGTCCTAAATTCTCAGTGACTTCCATTTTGGACAGATATCAATAAACCAAATCTTTCTAAAAAAAATATCAAAACTACTTGACCTCCGACTCACAC
Source organism: Oryzias melastigma (assembly GCF_002922805.2). NCBI lineage: Eukaryota > Metazoa > Chordata > Actinopteri > Beloniformes > Adrianichthyidae > Oryzias > Oryzias melastigma. The sequence continues at coordinate 18,576,494 of NC_050517.1, forward strand.
TGCATCCGGTTCGGCTCCCGTGCGGATGCCAGAGTCTTTGCGTAACTGGAAAAGTGCAAGAGGCACTCACACCGCATCAGTTTTGTTGGCTCCAAATTTTTGCTGGACACAGGAGGTGACCCGGAGCACTTTTTGTGAAGTTGTGAAACTTTGTGTAGTTGTAAAGTTGGAGTGTCATGCATTGTGGGGACTGAAAATTGACGTCTGCATGTACAAGCCTACAAGCTCCTAGTGGTTACTTGGTGAACTGCACATTCCTGTATTTCTGTTTTCAAAGCAGTATCAATCCAGAGTTTCTCCTGGCTGATGGGTTGCAGCTATGTAAGTGTTTCTCTTTTAAAAAAAAAAGGTAATATCTTTCATCCAATTCAGTTTGTGTGTAGCAATAACACATCCTGACAGTTTCTAGTTGCGTAAAATTGGAAATTATCCAGACAAGAGGGGGAAAAATAGTGGGATGAGAGACCATGGGGTAGGATGAAAAGTATGAAAAAGACCGTAGAGTTCAACAACAGCTATTTACAAAGGACTGACCTATTACTGAAGTTCACTTTTAATTTTATACATGGCATCCAATTCACTAAAATCATTTAAACGTAGTGATTATGTTTAGAAAAATCCAAACTGTTGTTTGAAGTACTCAGAAACAGATATTAAAACTTTAAAAAGTGACACTAACTGAACATAAAGGACGCAATAAAGAGCAACGCCAGCGGCGCCCTCGTCTGATGATTGATTAAAGCAAGTGAACCTGACAAAACATCCCAACATAACACCTTCAGTGAAAAGCAGTTGGCGGTACTTGCGAGGAAAACCAAGGTGTGAACAATCATATTTTTCAGCTCACAGAACAGGGGTCAGCGACCTTAACTTTAAGGGAATTTCTTTGATGAAAGCTGCTTGTCAGCACCTGCGTGCATCTGTGTTAGAGCTGACTGTTTGATGAAAGTCCTGAGACGCTTTAAAGTCCAGAGAGTGCGAGATAAGGAGGCACCTGTGTGATAAATGGCCTTGTTCCCGAGTCCAGCTCTCTAATTTTCCTCTCGGTAATGAAATAAGCTTGTCTGTCTATGTGCACACTGTTAGTTAATTGCTTTTCACTTGAAGAAGTGGATGACAAAGTGAGAGAACCATCTGCAGCAGCTGCTGGCTGCAGGCGAATGCCCCAGCAGCAGCAAGCAAGCACACTGTCCTGATTCTGGCATTTCTAACTCTTTATCCTGTCAGGAGCCACAAACCATCTCAAAAAACAGATGGTCCAGTGCTGGAAAGGAGCAATATGTTGGTCAATATTTTCTGTGTTAAATAATGGAGGGATTTGATCAGAGCTGCAAAAAAGTGAATGATCTGGAGAGCTGTCCCACTTGGCAAAGAGCTGAATAATGTTTGATTTCATAAATAATTGCAGTCATCGGGGACTCACATTGTTTTAGGCTTCGCTGTGTTGTTTACCCATGCCACATGTTTGAGAGAGAGGCCCTGTTGTGGATACACATCGCCCTTAAGGAATCTTACCCAGGGCCTGTGGTTGTGCACTGAAGGCTTTGCCAGTGTGGAAAAACAGCAACACACATCTCACAGTCGAGGTGTTTGGGAGGAAACACGTGGCTAATGAGGCCTGGCGAGTGGAGCGATCACTTGAATTTATCAAAGCTGTGTTGTGTTTTAACGCGTGAGACGTAGGAAACTCGTTGTGTTATAACCAACACATATGAAGAAACAAAAAAAGAGAGAAAAGGTGATTATTCTTCCCATGATGCCTCTCAGGTTCTGTCAGCAGGGGGATACATGAAAGATGGAATCCATCACTGCCCCCAGCCTGAATCCCACTCTGCACCAACAAATGTAGAAATCCTGCGAAAACAACAAAAGTAAGGACTTCTCTTGTCCTCGTGACCCCAAGAGTTTTCACAACGAGGGTTTCCTCTCTACATTTGTTCATCTGAGCCGTGAGCGGGAGTCTCTGGGCCCAACTGCGCGTGTGTGTCTTTCTGTGTGCAAATGTGTACACTTGCATTTGTGTGCGTGCGGAGGAGCCGAGCTGGGGATGGGGAGGCGCGGGAGACGGATCTGAGCGGGAACGTTCGTGGCTGTGCTTCCTCTGCAGATGAAAGGGAGTGGAGGTGGAGGTGTGGGCGGCAGGTGCTTGCATCGGTATCCCAGCTTCTCTCTCTGCACCATGGAGGGACTACCGCTACGTCCCTATTATGGGTGACTGCAGAGCGCCAAACAGCTAAAGAAGCAGCAGTGCAGTGCGACCGGCATGGTGCCAATTAGGAAGGAGCGAGCAAACATATGCCTCCTTTAAAATGCCCCGATGAAAGTGCATATTGATGCCATAAATTAGACGAGCACAATAGATTCTTGGGCGTTTGTGTGTAAATGTTTAATTAACCTGTTTGGCAACATCGCTGCTGTGTTTTGTAGCTATAGAAATCAATCTACTTAGCAACCCATTTAACAATACAAGGCCTGTCTTGTGTGACACATTCATTGGGGACAGCTGAGCAGTTGTTAATGTCTTCAAATTAACAAAGCCATTAACCCAAGTGATAATGTTCTGTTTTGTGTGTGTGTGCAGGTTGTGCGAGGATGCTAACTCCATGTAAAACCTGGGTCTAATTTTCTTTATGGCTTCAGGTGAATTATCTGTATTTTAAGAGACACCTTTTTAATCAGGATGTTAATGATCGACGAAGGTGAGCAAATTGTTTTTTTTTCTTTATTTTTTTTTATCATAAATGTTGGTGGGAACGATCCAGGAGATTTTTCTAACTCAAGATGTCATTTTTGAGGCTGAATTTTTTGTTGTAACTTATATATATAAATATATGTATGACCAAGTAAATATAAGTGTTTCACAATATTATTTTTTTGTTCAGAGATTTAATATAAATGTGTTATACAAAAAATAAGTTTATAGCTCCATCACATATTTTACCAATCAAATCTAATTAAATTAAATTAAATTAAATCAAATTAAATTAAATTAAATTAAATTAAATTAAATTAAATTAAATTAAATTAAATTAAATTAAATTTAATTTAATTTAATTAAATTTAATTTAATTTAATTAATGTTTCTGTTTAGTGAAATATCTACTTTGCTTTTAGTTTGATAGGATATAATTGTGTTCAAATATGGATCAACTCAGGTTCCATTAGGCTCCTAAATTGCAACCATTTATGTTTTTTTTTTAAATAGCTGATAGTATGAATACATGTGAAAAAATTCAAAATTTCTGCAGTGAAACTATAATTTCAACATCAAAATAGGAATTTTGAATTTTTCCTTATTTATTGAGAAAATAAAGCACATTTGTCAGTGAAATGCGAGCACCAAAAGTCAATTTTTTTTTAGAAAAACTTGTTGTCTCAAAGTAACCACTTCTCTTTTTCTGTCAAATTATTGATCATAAAAAATATTAAAACAGTCACTTAACACTTTTTCAAATATTTGTCCAAAATGTAGATAAGCTTCCATGGTAAACACCAGGACATCAATGGAGGAGACTTGATTTAACACCGATTAAGTTCTTCTTTTCTCCCCCAGCAGAAAATAATAGTGAACAGCCGGCAAGCCCTCCCTTTTTTGCAGAGATCACAGAAGACAGAGAGGGGCCGCGATGACCCCCCATCCCAGAGGAGCTGGCTGTTTTGCCTGCGAGGTAAAGAGCTGGGATGCAGAGGGGTGTTTTGATTTAATCACAGTGATCTGCTGTGCCCAATGCGCTGAAGGAGAAGGCAATTATAACACCCATGCCGCCCTGCTGTCCTGCCCGTGTGCTGATGCCTTCCCGGGGGCGCCACAGGGAGACGGTGGCGGGGGTGTGACACCATGAAAGCGAGCACTGGTCCGACCCCCCTTTGCCTCTCCTCATAATCCACCCTCAGAATCACCGGGCTCGTCACTCTACAGGAACACCCGGTGATGAGTGGGATGACTGGCGTGTTCTCCACTCTCTTTAGTTTAAAAAAAATAAACATTTAAAGGCGGGATGCCGGATTTTTATGTTTCTTTTGTGGGTTCGTCTTTGCAGGTCCAGAAAACTCCCAGCACCGCAATGACCCAGTTTGCTCTTTTTTCCTGCTTTTCATTTCAAATTTTCCTTCATGTCCTCCATCACAGTCCAGATTTAAAACCCTTTCCTTCATGTGGTGTTTGTTCTATACACAGGATTATGATACAATATTGATATTTCCATAAGTAAGTACTAGAAACCAGCTCCAGCACATATCACACTCGTCAGACTTTTTCCACACTGAGAGGAACTAGCTCAACAACTTTTCATTTTGGATCAATCCTACAAGGAATATTGTTGTTTATTGGCAAACATCCTGACACATCATCATACACAATGAAGCAGGCATGAATAATTAATATGCTCTCATGCAAAATATTCACTCGCACTCCAGTGGTGTTTACTCCCCTGCAGACATCCACAGTGAGGATAACCTCTGCTGTTTAGAGGAGCTCAGCGTCTCACTTCTCTGATGCTGAGTGCTGAGAAGTTACAAGAGACACAGTAACAACATGAAAGCAGCAAGAAGTAGATTAGTAAATACATAGCAGCACTGTGTCAAGAAGAGTGCGACTGTGTTTTTGGAACCAGGAAAAAGAGCGCAGTGCTGTCAAAAAGTGGTGGGAGCAGAAAGGTGAGACGATAACACGATTAATATGAGATCTGCAGCTGGAATTTTTCAATTTCAGGAGGGAAAAAATGCACTCAAGCAGAATTTCATGATCACTTTTATTAATCAATTAATGTAAATTATATGTCTGAGTTAATAAAATTGATTAATCAAACTAAGAATAATAGAACAATAATCGATCCATAAAAGTAGTATTGCTAAAGTCTGCTAACTTGATGCTAACGTAAAAAGGTTTTCAATTAGGATGGCTAACGCTAACATTCGGTTGCCTAAACATACGTTGCTGACTAAACAAACATCTATATATATACTTCAATTCCCAGGCATTAATTTTCCAAACTTTTTTATGGAACTTTTTTCAAGTAAAATAACGTTTTTCGCTCATACTTTCTTATTCTTCTGGAATAAGATGTAATGCTATTGCGCGATCGCCATCTAGTGGCCAAACGGAAACGCCCTCAAGGAGAGGCAGAACAATTGTTGGAGCTTCTCTGTTTGACAATCAATGGAACACTGTACACTATTAACAATCTTATTATTATTATTATTTCACTAATACATTTTAAAGTATGTAAACTGTATCTGATTAATATGAATATCCTCACAA
>NC_050517.1:18582740-18603078 GCF_002922805.2 Oryzias melastigma
AGTAAAATAACGTTTTTCGCTCATACTGTCTTATTCTTCTGGAATAAGATGTAATGCTATTGCGCGATCGCCATCTAGTGGCCAAATGGAAACGCCCTCAAGGAGAGGCAGAACAATTGTTGGAGCTTCTCCATTAGAGAACCAATAGAACACTGTACTCTATTAACAATCTTATTATTATTATTTCACTAATACATTTTAAAGTATGTAAACTGTATCTGATTAATATAATAATATCCTCACAACATATATATATATATATATATATATATATATATATATATAAACAAACTTATATGTCTTAATACATTCATTTAACTATATATTTTCATAATTTAATTATATATATATATATATATATATATATATATATATATATATATATATATATATAAAACATGCATTTTTTATTGCATATGTTAATATATATATATAATTCATGTATTTCCAAGCAAGTGCGTAAACCAAGTTATATTGACATAAATTGAATTAAGTAGTTCGAAATAATCGAAAAAATGGGAATCAAACTGATTCTGAAAATGTTTCGCTATAACCTCCAATAATAAATGATTACATATTTTTGTTATAATTTGGCAATATCTGTTATCACAAATTTGATATAGATTATATTTTGCTTTCATGTAGATCAATTGCATTAATATATATTTAAGTACTCATATTAATGCTATATTATATAACAAGTTCATGCTAAAATTAATACACTGAACAAAATCAACAGACTTACAAGTGAATATTGTATACCTTAGTGAAAGTAACCCAGTTGGGTCCTGTAGACAGTGTACAGCTGAATATTAATCTGAAGAGTGACTGACTGATGGAAGACGCTGCAGCCCTTGGGAGTCGTCTTTGTGGGAGAAAAGACACTCCCCTTGTAACTGTCTCGGAAGTCAATGCTATCACACTGTCAAACTCAGAACTTGCTTTGCTATTTTCTTTCATTCTCCCCCCTCCACACCTCCATCTCTGCATTCGAAATCATTCCTCACAGCCCGGAGCGACGAGAGCACACTTTTAGTGCACGTCCGCTCTAGACGGGAAGTGTGGGGGACGGGGGTGCATCCTGGGCCACCCTCACCAGGGAAAGTGACAGCCCGGATAATTGGCACTAATCAAGTGACTGCTCGGATTGAGAGAGCGTCGCTATCTGCTCGGAGAGAGGAGCAGGATTGACCCACAGAGGTAGCGCCCCAAGGCCTTCAGTCTCCCGCCATGGATTCTGTCAATCGTCGGCGTGTGACAGTCATCCTTCCAGCAGCACGGGCCCCACTTTGGTCAATATGCAAAAACAAGAAGAAAGTCAGAGAGAAACACTGAGAGAAAAAGGGAAGGAGAGGGGGTTGGAGGAGAAGAGGGAGTAAGAAAGACATTTCCCATTTCACAAGAAAACCGGGATGTTATGAAGCGCGTACTACATTATTCTTTTTTATAATTCCTCTTAGAGCTATTGCTTTGAATTACAGAGGACTTTTTGTCAAGAGCAAGAAGCAGATGAATCAAAAATTTATCTGAAGAAGTTCTGCACGGGGTGCAGCGAATATACCTCTGGTGGAGCCAACATTTGCAAAAGTTCTATCTCCTTAAGCAATTATTAGCGGTGATAGTTTGACATGTACAAGAGTTGTCAACAACTGACTTTAAACAAAGTACAAAGCAGAAATAAACAGTGCCTTGGGCGAAATTAACTTGGGGGACTAGCCATCTTATGAATTATAAATGGCTATCTATTACTGCAGTGAGTGGTGCAGCAGTTACCAGGAGGCTTCATTCACTAGAAAAGTCTAACCTATTTTCAACAAATCTGAAATTCCAGACACTGAGGCACCAAAAAATGCAGTTCAGGGGGAAAATGAGCTTGTTATTTAGTAAACGAGTTGTGTAATTTCTAAATTGTACAAAACTAAGCATGAAATACCCTCAGGGGTTTGTGTCATCTGCTGTACACGTTCGCCTGCTAACTGCCATTCAGCTGCAAATTACTTCCCTTCACAGAGCACGTTTTAATCCATCTAATTAGCAAAGTGGCTATACGTAAAAGCCTGTGTTTTATCTTTCTAATCCCCACCTCCCCGATGCTGCTTGGTCATAAGTAATTATATTAGCTCAGAATACATCAAGACAGAATGATTTTGACGAAAGATGGACTTTAGTGTGTTTGCTTCTGGGATACTTGTAGATGAAAGCTGTTTCTTTGCTACTTAAAGGGATTTGCATCTCGGGAGAAGTCACAAAAATCAGCCGTCGGATTTAAAGAAAAAAACAAGAAGAAGTATAGACCTCCAGCCTGTTTTCCTTGTCAGAATTCTCATGGCGGAAACATAAAACAACTACTGACCTGAGATGGCAAAGAAAAGGGATTCGAGAGACTAGGAGGTGCTGCTGCGCAGGAGCCCCAAGGAGCTTGGCTGCACGGTCAACATTGACAAAAGACGGCTGTATTGTCCTAACCAGGGACTTGAGAGTCTGCGAGTGCCTTTTAGGCTTCATCGGGAAGACTGTGAGTTGTCTGGATTGGCACATCTCCTGGTACGTGAACCACTGGAGAACTGCAGACTCCCTGCAGAATGAGCCGTACACCGAGGGCTTCATATGACAAGTAGCGGAGCCAGTGATTCAAATTGTTCAAGCACAATGCATCATGGTCTATATTCACTAGTGTAGTGAGCATCGATGCACCCTGGTTTTCCGCAAAGAGTTCTGAGAAATTTCTAGCGCACTCAATTTTGGAATTGTAGATTCGGACAGCACTAGAAATTCACTACAGAGTGCACTATATAGAGAGTAGTGAATGAATTCGGACAAAATCACTGAATAGTTTTGCAACAGTTAAGTTTATGGCCGCCATCTTTAAAAATGGCCGCTATTTTGAATTTTTTCATGGATACACTGGGAAAATTGCCCTTCTCAAAATAAGGTCAAAAATATAAAATATAAGATGTTATTCTCTTGTTTATTGTTAAAAAATACTAACAATGGAATTAATAGAATATATTTAGGTAAAATGTCATAATATAAGTTGAGACGTCCTGCCTTTTTGAGATGAAAACAAATCTCAAAATCAGCTTTAAACACTCAAATGTAGGCATATTTATATAATCAGTGGGAATAAGTCTTTCAATAAATGTATATTGCTCAAAAAAGGGCATCATAACTTTTTTTTAATTAACTTGTCCTGTCCAACAGCTGGGCAAACAGATAAGAGCTGAAGTTCTGTTGTGTTGGACATATTTTATAGTTAAAAACAGGAGATTATGAATTATGGATCTTCTGACACACAAGGTGTATATTTGTATAAATCTCTTTTGTAATTTAGGCTAAACTTATAGAGTATTATTTATACACACTTTTCCCTAAAAATGTATCTTATTTTATTTAAAAGTGCCTACTTTAGTCTTGAAATGTATTTGTGAATTACAAGTTAAATTAAAGGTTTAAGTTTCTCTAAATCAAGGAAAGTTGATTTCTTGAAAAAAAAAACACTCACTATTCACAAACATAACAAATTTCTGCTTAAAACTGTACTTTGAAGTAAAAAAAAATCATTACAGATTTTGCTTCAAATAAAATGTTTTCATGATTAAATAACTTGACAAGATATTCAAGATCAAAATTATTGCACAGTAAAGGTGGTTGGACCTTGTCGCACAAAATGCACGATTTGTCCGAAATATCAACCCAACCGGCTCAGCTAATGTAGAAAATACAGAGGCTATGAGTACTTTGTGATTTTAGTAACTAAAACCTATTAAAGCTAAATATTTTTTTGCTTTCCTAACATACAGCAGCGATGCAGGTGCATCATTTCACATTTATTGCTTTATATTGGAGCTATTCGAGAACATTATTACCAAATGTTGTGAAAGTCAAGGACATCAGCGACGAAGACACAGTTTGCTTTTCCCAACCCGCATCCCCGTCTGCCTTTTTGCAATTTGCAAGTCTTTGCAGGAAGTGTGCGGATGCAGCTCGTCTTCAAAAGAGCGGTAAATAAAACCTTTTCTACACCAGCGGAAAGAAACACATAGCTGAAAACAAAGGGACAACCCGTCTGTGATCTAGCTCTACAAACATGGTGATTGGCAGGTGGGTTGCATAAAAGTGGAATGCGAGCACAACATCACACGTTAATTGTAGCTCCCGTTAAAGGATGTTAACCAATATATGTTCAATGCTCCCTTTTTAGACTCAGTTCTGAGGGATCGCTCCTCCAGCACGGCGGCGTTGTGTGAGCAGCACCGCTGCACCATTTCAAGAGACTTGAAATACCTTTTTGAGCTGAAGCGTCACTGCAGAAGAACATTCCCTCCAGGTGTTTATTGGCAACAAAATAAACTTAAAATAACTTTAGTTTGTTTTGGAATTGAAAGTCTTCATAAATGAAAATAAACAGCTCTGCAGCTATGTGCTGCTGCCGCATACTTCCTCTTAAAACTGAATATATATTGACTTTACATACCTTTGGAACGTTAATATTTAACGCCCCCATTTCTGATTTGATTGTTTTGACAAGGTGGAGAATTATTTAACACCTTGGTCCTGTTCAGGCCACCGCGCTTTGTTGTTCTCATTAAGAGCTTCGGTTACACGCCTATGCTAATCTGGAGAACACGGGATCTGGTGAAGAACTTTGCAGATGAAAGTCGCCGGTCTCTGATAAAAGGACAGTGAACACAACACAGCATACCATTAGCAAGGTGCGGCCACTTCGACTGATTCATAATTGTCCAACATGCCTGGGAGATATGAAGATGAGTTCCAAAATCCATGCTTTGCATAATAGGTACTCAGCTTTGAATGCTCTCCGAGAGGGTGGGGGGGCAGGTGTGAGTGATCTTCCAAGTGTCTTCAAGTCATGTTGTTTATCATTCAAATGCAAACCTTGTTCCATTATCCATGAGGGGGAGCAGGAGTAACTTGCAAATGTCGTCCGACTCCTCTTTTGGTGGGAGATGACAGCACTGTGCCCGTTTGTGTCACACATGATGAGATGACAGAGGGCAGCCAAAAACAGCTAATTACCTCCCACCTACACTTGTTTAAAGGCGACTCCCTCAGCATTCATATTTCTGTGTTTTATAATTAGGTAAACCGTCTGGGGTTGTGTTTGAAGACTGAGAAACATGGAGGACTTTGATGAAATCCGAGGGTGTCAAGCAGACATGAAGGGACTGCAGCTCTCCTGCTTGTGCTACAGCGATGCTTTCACACCACCGATTGATTATTTAGTATGAAAACTCTTCATAGTGAAGCCAGCAAATAAAGTCAAATAACAGGAGTGAGCCGGGGTCTGAGGGAGGGAAAGATCTCACGATGTTTTTGAAGCCAGTCAGAGTAGCCACAGGCGCGCAGATCTTCACTCTTTCTCATTCCCCCTTTTTTAATATTTCTCCCATATTTTAATGATGTGCTTCCTATCCTTGAGTAAAGTTCTCCTTAGCCAGAAAGGATTTTTTTTCTCTTTGAAATAAAAAGTAAGTATATATTTAGCCTCCTAGTTAAAAGGCATACAGTCCAAGACGGGTATTAAAATTTGCTCTTTCATGAGGAGGCATATTAGCAGGAAATGTTTTTAACAATATTTTAATAAACAGTGTATAAGTTCAGCTCTTGCTTGAAGAAAATTATATATATATAAGCAACCCCTTAAAAGGGAATATCTATTTTATTCTGGTTAAAATACTAAACTGATTTCAGTATGTAGACAAATAAAACATGCATATGGATACAGAGAGCAACATGGAGACTCAGCTTAAAGAAAAATTAAATATTGATCATGATCTTCGGTGAAGTTTCCAGCAGAGGAGCAACACAGGCATCTGTCATTACAGCAGCGACAAGTGTTTGAGGGCAGGATCTGAGACATGCCTTTGATTTGAAAGAAACCTGCTCGCTCCACAGCCAGCCCTAATGAAAGCATGCCAGTCTGTCCATCACAAACCAAAACCTTCTTCCTCTCAGCACAAACTTGAGAAAGCAAAATAGGAAACAGTACAGCACAAGATAAAATGTTGATGATTACATTTATAAGCTCCAAAAGACATTTAAAATACACTAACATGAAACCAAAATGTGTTTAGAAAAACTTTTAATGGAAAAAAAGTTACCCTGAGTGCTAAAATCTCTATTTATCTCGTGGAATAAAAACAGACAGGGTACCTAAAGTAAAAAAAAAAATACTGGTAACTGGTGTTCACCAGATAGTAACTGGCACTAATCAGATAGTATCTGGTTCTCAGCAGATATAGTCACTATAGTTATAGTCACTCATGCTCACCATATAGTAACTGGTTCACACCAGGTAGTAACTGGTGCTCACCATATAGTAACTGATGCTCACCAGAAAGTAACTAATTCACACCAGGTAGTGACAAGTGCTTACCAGATAGTAACTGGTGCTCACTAGATAGTAATTGTTGCTAACCAGATACAAACTGGTGCTCACCAAATAGTAACTGGTGCTCACCAGATAGCAGATGGTGTGCAACAGATAGTAACCGGTGCTCATCAGATTGTAACCAGTGTGCACCAGATAGTAACAGATGCACACCAGATAGTACGTAGTGGTCACCAGAGACAAACTGGTACTCACCAGATAGTAACCTGCACTCACCAGAGACTAACAGGTGCTTTCTAAATATCAATTGATGTAGACCCTGTAGTAATAATAATCACCAGTATGAAGCCCAATGAGGCAATTGTTTTGTGATATTGGGCTATATAAATAAAATGGAATTGATTTGAATTAACTGGTTCTTACCAGATAGTAACCGATACCCACCAGTTACTTGTTTTCTTCTTCTGTTTTTTTTTTCTTCGATGACCTTTTAGAGGCTTGATAAAAATGTGATTTCCTAATCAAATGTTAGTTTTCTTAGAGTAAATCCAGCTGCAAATTTACGATTAATAAAATTGTAGATGTGTTAATAAACCAATTGTTCTTCAACAAAATATATAAAAAAAACTTTTCCTGCAAGGATGTCGAAAGACAAGTATAAATAGACCCCCCCCCCTGTCCTCTGTCTTAAGGCAGAGATAGCCACTGAAGAAAGTGCTGCTTCAGTCTCCTTCTGTCTCTGGGCATAGCTTTGATCAGTCCCACCTCAAGACTTATCCTGGAGGGATCGCTGCACTTTTATTCTCCGTGGCTAATCACACTTCCTGTCTTTGTCTTTATGTGCTTTAGACAAGCGTCAGATAGAAGCGGGAGCAGATTTGCCCTGAAAACCTGAAGAATAAAGCCTCTAGTTGTGCTGCAGCACATCCAGCAGACTTCTTTTTTTTGTTCTCCTTGTTTTGCAGTCGTGGATTTCAACTCATTGCAGCTTTGAGAGCTGGAGCTTTTGACAGGCAGGAAAGTAAGCCTTTGGAATTGCAAGATACAAGAGGAAATGTGATGTATGTCACCAAACTGGGGTGGATTTAATGCTTTTTCTTATCTGTACCTACAGTTAGAGGATGAGAGAACACATAAAGGCTAGTCGTTCTCTTTGTTTCTGTACAATGGAGTTGATAAACAGACACCCAGAAAGTGAAGTAGTTTTATATTCAGGGTATATTTTTTTGGGTTCAGGCAATATTGCTCTATCTGCCACCAGTAGCACTTTTTTTTTCTTAAACAGGAAAGCTTTGTGTGTTTCATACAAGCTCAGAAAAGACCAGGAGCCAAAAAGAATAAAAAAGAAACAGACAAAAAGATAACTTTTCGTCTTCTTTCAGGGGAAGCTGAAGGCTATATAAAAACCCTCCTGTTTTCTTTTTTTGAACTACTTTCCATTTCCATGGCCACCTGAGGGAGGTCAGCCTGACGGGCCAACTTCCTCTCAGTGAGAAGAAAAAGTGACAGAAAGCCAAAGATCTGCTCAGCACCCACACGGCTTCTCGTACCGTGAAGATTCTCATGGAAAATAGACAATAATGCCAATAAATACAATAGAATCCGTTTCCATTTCTTGCTGTTTTTCTTGCTCTTCAAAGCCCGTACCTCTCCGATGTGCCCTAAGGTTAATTAACGTGAACCAAACAGTGAATGATCAAAAAGAACCGGAACTCTCCAAAGGTTAAGTCTCACGTGGGAAGCATGTTGTCAAAAGGAGAAGAGGAGGTAGGTTGGCTGTTTTTATTCTTTTTTCTTAACATTTGAGAAATCAAACGAGAAAGTAGAGGTGCAAAAGGGAAGAGAAAAACAAAATTGTAGACACCTTTCGAAAACTTTGCATTTCTCCTGTCAGAGGCGCTGAGCTTCAGAGTTGGGCTTCAAACAATAACCTGTAATTCCATGACATTCAGAAGAACAAAGGAAGCCGGTTTGCTCCGAACTCGCTGATCTTTGATGGGAGCTGGTTTTCAGCATGACTTAGCTTAGAGAAGTACACAGACAATACAATTGGCTAATAATAAAAATAATAATAATGAAAAAGTTAATTGTGGCTCTTATGAAAGTTCTTGGTTGGAACGGTATCATTTTCTGAGGGAAATTGACTTCCTGATCCACAGATATGGTGAATCTTCAGTCTTGCTCAGGAAACGAGGTGATAATTAACAGCGGCTCCTCTCCTCTCACTCCGGCTTGCGGCTGACATTTGGTTCATGCTCGAGTGTCTGCCTTGCTGATTTCCACCCTGTGCATGAAGGTGGGGTTGTGTTTTCCGTGAGAATGCGTGCGCGGAGTCCGGCGGCCGGTTTGACAAGGACACCGAAGACGGAGGCCGTGGATGGGATTAAGCGTCATGACAATGTGGATTAAAGAGCCCCTTCTCAGTTTATCCTGAATCTCCAGGAAGTTTAAACCTCACACTGAATGGTAAATTTAGCCTGTGCAAGAAGTCTGACTGATCAAACACCCCAGAACAGCTCTTCAACCACTGCCAAATTTATCACACAGGATCTCCGTGCGTTTTCCGTCTGCAGTGACACCCACTGATTTACACCAAACACTAGACTGGTCACCTCATCCACGGTTGCAACAGGCTTTATTTTACATTATTACATTATGTATGCAGGCTGGAGAATGGATAATGGATGAATCTAAAGCAAAGCAGTTTAATTACCCCCCATCACTCTGTCTTACCTAGCTGCAGAGCCCACATCTTATTAGGCATGGTGTAAATAAACATGAAAATGCCACCCAAAGAAAGACAGTCCTCCTCCTCGCACTTCTAACTAGACAACTGCTGCAAAACACACACCCAAAATGATCCTGATGCAAACAGCTGAGGAGATATGGGGGAGCACACCATTACCAACACTTCCATTAGAATGACTGCGTCAGGCTTGAGGTCAATGTTTGCGGCCTGAAGTCTCAAACAAAGAATGATCAAAATCCATGTGTGATCAAACCCAAAAATCAGAATTACCTCATGCAGCAGGAGACAGAATAAGCACGGGGGATGAGGGACATCTCTGTGGGCCCACTGAAGGAAGGTAGACACGACAGATATGGGGGGAGGTGAAGATATATAAGGCCAACCAGTCTCCTCAGAGCACCAGGCGGAAAGGAAAATATCATCTAACTCCATGCATCGTATGACTTACTATTGACTCTACTTTTAAAGGTGGACTATAGTAAAATGATGATGGTGAGTTCATTTGATGCACAATAAAGGTAACATTTTAAAAATATCTTCCATTATAGTTAGCTGGCAAATCATTAACAAGCAGTTAGTTAATGATTTATACATGACTTGCTCAATAGAAGTTAACAGTTTGTTAAGGATCTATAAATGTGCTTATTGATTAGTAATAGATCATGAACAAGCTTGTAATAAACTACTAACTAATGGCTTGTTGAATATTCAAACAATATAAAATGATATAGTATAATAGCAAGCTGAAATTAACTAATAACTAAAAGGGACAATTATAAATATTAAAATATCAATAACATGGCATTTATGCACGGGATAATGCCAGACGAAGTGTGCATTATCAGAATTTAACGCACAAACCTCAACTGTCTAACGCATTCATTTCTGATAATGCACACTTCCAAGGGCATTATCCAGCTTGTATCATTGTCACTTAGACAAGAAATATAACAATATGAAGCTGATTGTTACAATAGTTTAAATAAAGCATCCGTTCAGAGAGAACGTTCTTCTACCACTCCAGGCTTCAATGGGAAGCGTTACAGCTCAGGTGCAACGTGGTAACTAACGGTCCAGCTACAGAAGATGACTCCCGTTGGCTACGAGACGGCTGCAGCCACAGACTCTGCTGCCAACCTCACGAAACTCCGAACTCACGTAGGTTCACGTGATAATCCACCATTTATTATGATTAATATTGTTAAAAGCCCCAACTTCACAAATTGTGCTGCGACTCAGCTCCGAAAATTTGAACCCAACAAAACGTATTCGGAGCACCAAAGAGGCCAAATTGCTGAAGTCGGACATGATTGTATCCAGTGGAGGTTACTCACACACTTTCAAAGTTATGTAAAGACTCCGACAGTCACTCCAGAGCTGTAACGCTAGCCGTGGGGTTACCGCTTGTTAAAGAAAGTGAAATACAAAATGAAATAGAACATTTGGGCTACGGGACCAGACAATTTTTTTGGTGTGTACATTATCACTGTGGATTATCACGTTTTAATCCACACCCAGCAGCCAATCAGAATCAAGTATTCACCTGGACCATGGTATTGACCATCTATGAGACACATTTATAAATCCTTAACAAACTGTTAATTGCGAGTCATTTTTATCTCATTAACTAACAGTTTATTCACAATTTGTTGATCATCTATAGCTGATTGTTATTATAAGTGTTGCCGACATAAGAATATGTGTAGTAGAATTTGTGTTTTAGTATAACCTTGTTTTACTTTCCTCGAAGATGCAAGTCTTCAAAGATGTCGGTTGAACACAAAGCTCTTTTTCTAAACTTCTCCATGTCTTGTTTTTTTTTTTTTTTTTGTCAGTCGATGGACTGACTGCAGCCAAAACCCCCAAGAGGAGACAGGCCTTGTTTTGCTCTCATGCTGGTTCAATCACCACTCTGCTGTACAAAGGAGGCAGCCTGATGGCGTGATGAGAGAACGGCGCTCATCTGCCTGCGCCGTTGTCTGAGTTTGAGCCTCATAAAAGGAAGCGGGCCTGACGATGCCAGAGGCGGAGGATCTGGCTCTGTACGGTCTGAGCAGAGAAACATCAGCGGAGTGGAGCTCTTCAGAAGGAGATGTCCTTCAGTGTGGTGCCAACTCTCCCTGGGGCAGCAGCATGAGACACAGCCTCTTATTTACCATATACAGGATCTCTCTGTGCCCTTAATTAGCCGAGATATTCTGCAACACAGAGACAAAGGCCGCACTTTCACTGAAGGAGCTGTGATTTTGCAGAATTAAATAATGATAATTAAGAAAATATTAATCAAACTGTGGCACTCCTGGCTCTGAAGATGTGTTGAGGCAGCGGCTCTTCCAGCTTCGCCTGTAGGAGTTCTCATTTAGAGGCAAGCATGCGACCTATGGAGCTGCAGGCGAGCGCACACAAACACGCAGAGATGCACACAATTAAAAGCAGACCCTGGTGGCCCTCTGCTCTATAATTAAACACCCTTTGGTGGCGTGCACCAAAACACTGAACCGGGTTCAGATGTGTCAAGTACAGAGGAGTGAAGGGAAGCTGTTTGCAGCTAATGGTTCGCCAAGTTCTGTTCAACGCGATGAATTAATAAAAAGCACAAACTAATACCTTCCCAACATGCAGCTGGTGCGTCTGGCAGGGCAACAGCAGCTATACAGCTGTACTGTGAAACTTTAATGCTGCTGAAAGCCGAAAGCCTAAAGCACTGCCTGGATGTTTGTCTCTAAGGTGGATGGGAGGGGGGCTTCTTCATGTTTTTTCTAAAATAAATTTATTCTAACTGGGGCAAGTATTTGAAAAGAGAAGTCCTTTAGAGCAGATTTTTTTGTCAATTCAAAACTTAGAGATATTATTAGATTGTGCCGTTTGCTTCTTCAGCTTTGGAGTCCCTCCGTCGTAGAAGTTTGTCTCCTTCCCAGCAAGCTTTGCTTTGACATTCCTGGGGTGTCTGAGTGATAAAGTGCCAGAGTTTCGGACAGTAAATTGCACAGTTTCAGTTGAGAAGAGAGTTCCCCTTGGGCTCGCGTGGAGGTCCCTGCGGGCTCGCCTTCAGCAGAACAGCATGTTGTACATCCATATAAAAAGATGAAAAAATATGGTGGTACTTTTCTCTTTATGATCCAGAGATTAATCTGTCACCACATTCCTGCATAAATCTCACTTACTGCTTTGCAAAATACTGTTTTATCTCACTTTACACTATATTTTATTTTTTTATTGCCTATAAACATAAACTATCACAAAGGGCTAATGTTCTCATCAATATTATTGCAAAATGATCATAAATCTAAAGCCTTGTTAAAATTTCCTTATAGCTACCCAACCACTGAAAATATTAGACGCATTATTTATCGGGCAATTTCTCTGCAATAATAGATGATCCTCCACCAAATCCAGGCTGCAGCACACCACTTCTTTTTTATTATTATTAAATGATTGCAGCTTCCTTTTCTTTTCAGCGTATCTGTCGTCTGCAGGGGCTGTTTTTTTTTTATTTTTTTTTTATACTTCAGTAGAAATGCCTTGACAACACTGGTGGTTATTTCATCCTGTGAGACCACAAGCTAAACAGCAGAAACATGCTGTATAGACGCTTGTTTAGTGGAATGCAAATCATCTTTGCCAGAGGTAAAATGAACATTTTCAATTAAAATATTAGCACCAAACAAACATGGAAAAACACACTAATGATTAAATCATCCTGATAGAATGGAGAGTGCTGGAAAAATAGTTCAGTGATCAAACCCTTGTTTTCATTTCATCTCACAGAAAAGGAGTTTAATCACATTTTAATAGTAGTTTTGCCTTATTTTTGTTGTAACATTTTAGCAGTAAAACTAAACATGATCTTGTAACTAGTTCTTTTAATTTCTTTACTAATAACTACAAAGATTAATCATTAAATGTACTTTGTTATCAAGTGTTTCTCTTCATTTTCTAGTTCTACTGTATAAGTCTTATTTCAGCTCTGAAAATGATGTTGGTTTATTTGGAACTTTACTGCCATCTGGTGGTGGTTTAAGGAATTGTAACCACAGACACCAAACAGTCATGAAAGGTTTTTTGAAACTTCATCAAAGCTTTCAGAGTGGAAAACATCCTGGCATAAAAAAGAGAGGGAGGTAGTTTATTTTATATCATATAACAAAAAAGTTTTAAACAATAATTTATTATTTTTTAAACATGTTTTTAATTTAAAAAAAAGGAAAATCTATTTATAATCAAAACTTACCCATTATAGCTAAACTACTGAAAGCTCTTCTAAATTTTAAGTTAACTTGAAATATTTAGAGACTTTATTAATAAGAAGAAAAACACAATATATCTGCATCCATTAGGTTTCTTATTACATTTATGGTGAAGTCATATTTAATATTATTGGTAAATTCTTTGACGGGTTTGAATAAAAAATATATTATGCACGTGATCTCTGTCTCTCTCTCTCTCTCTTTTTTTCCTTTTTAACAAAATTATACTTATAGTGGTTTGTTGTGCTTCAAAGTAACAATGTCAAACCTGACTGGATCCTTTTAGTGCGCCGTTTAAATTTTTTTCTTTTAGTATTTATGCATTTTTTGTAACTCTATACATTTTTAAGCTTCATTTGGTTTAAAAATCTTCCTATCATTGGTAAAAAAAAATGTTGTCCAGTCAATACTTTTTTAAATCCATCAAAAACCATAATTCCCAGAGCCCCGCTCCTTCACGTTTGGTATCATTTAAATGTCCTCTGTAGACACCAAAAGAGTTCTTCCTGTAGTACGCAGTAGTTGGGAGATATTCAGGCTTAGAAATGTCCTCTATAGAGGACACATTTGCATTTCTGGCTCAGGAGAGTATATAATGTTGTGGAGGAGAACATGTTTTTCACTCATCAAGTAATCTAGGTTAACTTTCTATGTTGAAATGTGTAAAACATCATGTTAGATAACTGAACTTTCAGACAGACTTCTATTTTTATTTTGTCATTTTTGTCAGTCACATTCCCATTTTCTTGGTAAAAAAAAAGATAAATTGGTAAATTCTTTCATTTAGTTCGTTACTATTTTTGCACACCCCAAAATTGTACTTTTATTTCTTTAAATTTGTCTTTAATCTTTTCATTTTCACAACATTCTGTTTTGTCTGGCATTATTAATAGATTTATTATAATAACATCTGAACTAAAGAAAACTCTTAGGGTTTAATCTAACAACAGGAGTTTATGACAAAGTGATTCTATGATTTTATCCTGTGTTAAATCTGGATTAGAAAAAAGGAAAATACAACAAATTCCATTTCTTTGTTTCTTTTAACAAAAAACTACAGAACGAAGATCCTTCGATAGTTTTGATTCTGTTTTCTGTTGTTTCCAGGAGAAACAGCTCCTACAGTTCTCTGCTGGAGGTGAGAAAGGTTCATGCGGCCGGTCCACAGAGACTGAGCAGTGCCTTCTGGTAGTCTCCTTTGGTATGACCCTGCAGGGACACAGTAGTTTAGTCAGACTCACCCACATCCCAAACTGCACTCTAAATCAATAACTGTCCACCTACTTCAATCGTTTCTTGCAGAGACTTCCCGAAAGCGGTCTTGAATTCAGAGCAGATCTTCTTCAGGTCCACTTCACAGCGCGACACAATAATTCTTGTTACTATCTTTTCTTTGGCTCCTGAACTCTGGGAAGACAGTCGAGCAAAATCAGCACTTCAGCTTTGCAGTCCCTGTGCTTTAACTAATGCAGCTGATGCAAGACTGGTGTAACATCCTGCAGCAAAACTAAACTTTCACAAGTACTTTACATTTGTAGAAAAAAATGGAATATAGATGTTTTTCACCTAAAAAAACACAAATGTGATTACCTTCATGGCTTCATTCAGCTTTTTGGCAAAGTACAGCTGCTTGTTTTCTACGCACTGAACTGAAACAACAGAAGACGATATATATTTGTAACAATTCATGACTTTGATCTCAAATAAAATGCAATAAATGGTTATTGATAAAACGAAATACCTAACACCAGGAAGGACTTCTGCAAATCGCCCTTAACTTCCTTCACAATGCTCTCCTGCATGTCGTAGGGGCTGTAGCTTTTGTACTTCTGGAACACTGAAAAGAGGACAATTATTTCACTTTGGTTTCATTTAAATCAATACATGAGCAGCGATACTTCTGTATAGTCTTTAAAAGAAAAGAAAAAGAACACAGGGCAGCACCTTTTTGCAGGTGGGGGACGCTTCTCTCTGACATAATGGAGATCCATGTGGCCACATCAGTTCCCTTTATCTTCACTCCAGCTTCATAAAGAGCCTGAGGAGAAATCAAGCTTTTTTAATCAGAAAAATAAATAGATTTAATAATATTAGAGTGATCAAATATTGACCTTTTAGTAAAATTGTATATCAAAGTCCAAACAGGCGACTTACCCTGGCATCCTCATCTATTTTCCCATAGTCTACAACAGAAGTCGGCTCATCTCTCTTGGTCTGCTCAGGATTCAGACAGGTCAGTTTAAGCTTCTATGTATAGAATAAACAATAATAATGTCTGTGGCTACACCTCACCTGCACAAGAGCTAAGAGAAGTTTGCAAAAGTTCCCTGATGTGTCGCCTGCAACGTCTTTGTGAAGCTCCTTTTTAAACACTGCAGGACATTTGAAAACACATTTTCTTCTTTAGTCGTTCTTATTAACCACAGAAATGATTTCTAGATGTTTGGACTCACATTCTTTGTAGACAGATTTGATCTGCACCAGCTCAGAGTCGCTCCGTGAGCATAAAAGCTCAATCAGAGTTTCTTCATCTGTTCCTAAGCCCTAAAAGAGAGAGATATGCACTTCTATCACTTCCTCCAGTAGGGGGCAGCATTACACTTCCTCCTAACTTTAGTGAGACTTTCTTTTACCTTCATTGACCCTTTGATCTCTGTGGCATCAAACTGGGCCGTGCTCTTCATCAGTCCAAGGATCACACTCTCCAGTGAGCCCGACAGCGCCCCCTTCAGAGCCGAGATCATGTCCTGGAGACAAAGCGGCAGCTGCAGTTTGGGACGCTCGCGCACAGCCCTGAAAGCCTCCTCCACTCACTGTACCTTCTTTGCCTTCCTCTCATATGCAAACGCAATATCTCGTCTCTGGGAATAGGTGCGCTTTGTGAGGATGTCGATGATGGTCTGCTCATCCACGCCTACATTCAAATCCAGAAAATATACTTGTTGAAGCAACAAATATATCAATGAGGAGAAATACATTTTAGAGGAAGAGTTAGAAAAGCAGAGCCGTCTCTGGTTGAACTGTGAGGAAAACTGTTTCCAGATTGGATGGAAAAATCTGACTCATTCAAAAGTTCCTCATCTGGAAGTATGGAAAGACTGTTTCAAGTTTTTTATTTATTTATTTATTTCCTTGCCTTTTGTCTTGATAGCAGTTTCAATTCTTGCAGCATCTTTGTCTGGATCAAAGTTCACTGCAGGCACTACAGTGGGATACTTGGTTTCTGTAGTCTGGTTTTCAAAGGACAAAAAAAAGAAAAAAAATGAGTGCAACAGTGTGATATAAAATGGTCTCTAAGACCTTCAAACAAGTCCAAAGTACTAGAGATTAAATGTAGGTAGATTCTTTAAAGTCTCTAGATAACATACTTGATTGATTTTTTTCCTGAGGCTTAAGGGCTTAAAAAGTATTACCTCATTGAGTGAGAGCTGTCCAAGAAACTCTGATACCATAGCCATGTTGAAAGTCCTGGAAAAAAGGAAAATTCTGCTCTAAAAGCTGTTTGGTCAACCATGAAAACAAGAATAGCAGCACTTTTTCTCCTAAATATTTACTTGTGTTAACAACAATCGGGTTAGTTTCTCGTGGAGTTAACACATTCACTCTGAAATCCTCACTCAGGCTGAGACAATCACTACAGGAATTTCAAAGTGACACACCCTGGAAAGAGTGCGGCTCTACTAAAGTCCGCAGAGTTTTCACATCCCTCAACGAAAACTATCAAACAACAACAAATTAAGTAGCATAAACCCCAAAACTTAATTGTACAAAAGTTGGCTGGAGATTAAAGTCATGCTATGACTCCCTAAAAGTGAATACAAACTAAAGTTAATCATTAACGTGCAGTTTGATCATCATTTCAACTCCAAACTTACCGTCGCTGTAGATGCTGAGACAGCGCAAAGATTCGTCTGATGTCCTTGGGTGGAATGGGTGTGGAGGCTAAACTTGTGCAAACTTTTCATACCCCACGCTCCCCTCCCCTTTGACTCCACCCTCTTCTGCCCGGACGGCGTGACTCAAGAATGAGTTTTCCCACATCAGTGTGAAGTCACTGAAAAAGTCCTTCTGGAGGTTTGGCAGACTTGTGACCACATTTGACACGGACATTCAAACCTTTATTGTTAACAAAACAACATTTTTAACAACATTTTATCTCACACAATACATATATATGAAAAAATAATTCACTTTTAAATATCAAATTTAAATGAAATCTTTCAGTCTGTCTTTAAATAAATAAACTTCACTCAGATGAGCTTCTTAAACAGACTTATCAATTAACTTCTTGATGAATTTCTTGCGCTTGGACTTGCGTTTGCTTTGACCAGATTTCTTGTTGCCTTGTTTGTTCTGGTCGTTTTTCTGGCTGTTAGCTCCGCCTCTTGACGTCTGGAAAGACTAAATCAAGCAAAAACAATTACAAAGATCACAGAATTTACAATTGACATGTTTTTTTTTACCCCAAAACAACCAAAATGTTGTGTTGACGTATATTTTAATAAAAATATCTCGGTATAATCAGGTGAGTAAGACCTCCAGTAAAGCCTTGTGAGCTGCTGGTGACACAGCTCACTTAGTCTCTATGAGGTTTGCTTTGTAGTGGTATGCTGGAAGGCTTGTTGGGTCAGAAAACACACCAGAGCTTTAACAATAAACACACTCAACTCTGAAATCAGTTTTTATTGTGTGAACTGAAGGTGATAAGTGAGTTTCATTCCCAGCACTCAAAGGTTTATAACGTGTTCTCATAGCATTTATCTTATGATGGAGAACAAATATAAAAGAATGTAAACTTCAAACTACATTTCTGAGGATTTCTTTATTCAAATCATGGTGAATCAGGAGAAGATTTGTTTTTAAAAAAGGGCAGAAGTCTGGCTGCTCTGCTCCATTCAGATTCATCCTCTTGCAGAAAAACAGATTCATGAACGTCTTCGTTTCCTCATCTAGATTAAAGTTGTACAGCTGGAGAGCTCTGATATTGCTCGCCAGTTTTGTTGCACCGCTAATGTTAGCTCGAGATTGTGAGGGGCTTTAAGGTAGAGAGAGAGTGCAAACAAAGGGATGATGGGAAATCAGTGAAGGCTTACTTCCACCTCAAAAGTTAGAGGTGATTTTTTGACAAACTCCTAACATAAACTACATCAATTTTCCCTAAAACCACCATAATCATAATTAAAAGACCTCAAATTTAAGTGGAGTGGGACTTTAATTCTGCTCGACCTTTTGAACCGTTGTCAAAAAGCAAACGCACCTGTTGGAGGGGCTTTGGTGGAAAGGTGCAGGGGACCCGGCCGTGGCTGTGGTGAAAGGGCAGGACCACCGCCGGATCTACAGGTATCCACGGCACGTGGCCAGAGGACGGGGGTGGAGGAACGCAGCTGTGCACCTGCTGCAGGTTATGCGGTCCCCCTTTCCCCGCCTTCAGTATCGTCACAAAAGGCTCCCCTGCTTTGTGTGCTACCAGGTACTGCCCCTCCTGCAAGCTAAAGATGAGATGAAGTCATGAAGTGTTGAGAAACTCTTGAGGATCGGCTGAATCTTGGATGAGTGATGATGGAACGGAGCGGAGAAAAAAAAAACAGAAGCTCTGCGCCAGCTCTCAGCAGCCGGTTGAGTAATCCTCCAGCACAAAAGGCTGTTATGTCAGGCAATTTCAACACTATGGTTGGTGATTCATGTTTTTAAAATCTAATTTTTGTTCTTATCAGCAAAAACATGTAACTGTAAATGCTAAAAGCACTCATCAGTATAATAAGTTGAACTTACCCTGTTAGCTTTTTCAAAAGGTGGTGCAGTATGTTCAGCGACTTGGAGGGTCTATGGTAAAGAAACAAAGTTTCAGATCATTTTTGGATTTAGATTAAAAGGTCAACATAAACAGAAAAGGAGCAAAGCCTCCAAATTCTCCAGCCCACTCCTTCTCAGGAGGACAGACACGTCATTACAGAGCAGCAAAGCTGCAAGATTAAGAAACAATAGGATCACAAACAAAACACTGATTTAACAATTTAATATTGTTTACATCAGAGATGATGAAAATCCATTTATAAGTATGGAGAATAATAAATAAAAGCTAAGACGGAAGAAGGCAGTTTAAGAGAGCAGGAACTTTTCATGGAAGGACTTTCACCGTTTTATTTTCATATAAAACATTAAGAACTTAAATATACTTGTTGCAGATTTCAGCTTTTTATAAATCTATAACCAGCTATATTTAGGGTGTTAAATCTAATATTGATGGAAATCAGAAGGCCTCATTTCTGTGTCTATATATTAGCAAAATAGATTATTTTTAAGCAAAATTTGGGTAAAAATTACCCATCTTCTGCCAATATTAAAAATTAAAAGGTATTTCACCCTGTAAAGCAGGTTTCAGCAACCTGTAACAGTAAGAAAATCCACTAACTGTTCACTAAAAGACAGATCCAATCATCTGTGCAGATTAGTAAACTACAGACTCACTTGAACCAGCAGGAGATGTTGTGTTTCCAGTCATCGGGGAGTTTTCTCAGCAGCGCCACTTTAGACGTGAGCGCATTAATATGAGCTAACAAACAGAGAAGAAGAACAGGTTCACTGACAGGACAAACCGACCCAGAGCACATTAAGAGCTTCCCCTCACAAACCATCAAGTAATGTGCTGAAAAAAAAAAAGTGTAGTGAAGTGTTTGTAAGTGTTAAAAGCAGCCCCAGGAGCAAACATCAGGGTTTGCAGCCATCATCATCAATAAAAAGATGGATGACAGTCCACATGACCCAGCACGAGATGACGAGCATGAGGCACTATGAGTAAAGGGAAGTCTTTGCTTTGCTGTGCATGTTACGCAATGCCGTCACCTTGGAGATGCTCCTAAAGCTGAAAGGTCCCCATTGTTTTGACTCTTAGTTGCCAGGTCCAGAAATATGTATTTTTGTGAAGAAAAACAAAATCAGCATATTCTAGGGGCAATATTTGGAGAACACAGACGGAAACATTTTTTAAGG
>NC_050517.1:18603402-18615693 GCF_002922805.2 Oryzias melastigma
GGATGACAGTCCACATGACCCAGAACGAGATGACGAGCATGAGGCACTATGAGTAAAGGGAAGTCTTTGCTTTGCTGTGCATGTTGCGCAATGCCGTCACCTTGGAGATGCTCCTAAAGCTGAAAGGTCCCCACTGTTTTGACTCTTAGTCGCCAGGTCCAGAAATATGTATTTTTGTGAAGAAACACAAAATCAGCATATTCTAGGGGCAATATTTGGAGAACACAGAGGGAAACATTTTTTAAGGATTTCATGTCGTCATCAAACCCCTGAACAGTCAGTGAGTCAAAATTTCTGAAAGTCTGGCATAAGAAAAAAAAAAAAAAAAACAGGGTGGAACTTTTCCCTCAAGCCTAAAGAAAAGTAACCATGTTGACAAATGTATTTGCCGATTATAATCTAGGCTTTCTACCCACCAGACCCAGCATTCTCTTTAACCCCGCGTAATCACATGTGGCTGTAGCCATGGCAACAAAGTAAACTTGAGCATTACAGAGTTGCAGTAGGACGGTGAGTCATCTAAAGACTACGTTGCTGGTCTGTAGGAGGATAGGTCTTGTGGTCTTCAGTCAGTCAAGTACTCAGAATCGTTCGCTGAGATTTTTTCCTTGAGATCCTCAAAAAACAAAGTTTATTTTTATGCAGAAATAAACATGAGAAAACTTCTTATTTCAAATGTTTACCGATGTATGACACAGTGTTGGAGTGAAGCAACGACTCGGTCCACAGCTCGCAGGCCTCACTGCTGGTTAGACACTCCACGCCGTAACAGAGTTGGTACTCCAGCTTTGGCAGGACGTGCACCGGCACAAACTGTTCAGAAGAGACAAAAGAAACTAGATATATAGCATTACCTGCAATAATGTTAGTGTGAATCTGGCTGCTGAAGATACTAGGGCTGATAGCTCAAATACTGAAACGGATAGCTAAAAAACATTGAAGGTGATAGCTTGCTAAAATATTAGCTAATATTAGCTGGCTCAGTAGTTGCCACATTAGCCAAAAAAAAGCTAGCAAGTCAGCAAAAAATATTAGCTAAACTTCAAAATAGCCACAAAATTTTAAGTAGATGTCAAACTGGTCAAAAAAAGTTAGCATGTAGCTAAAGTGTTAGCTAAAATTCAATAAAGAACCAAATACTTTAGTAAATGTCAAATTAGCCAAAACAAAAAGCATGTCACTAAAATATTAGCTAAATGCCAAATTACTCTTTAAAAAATAAAGCAGTTGCCATATTAGCCAAAAATTATCATTAATAATTATTATTGGTTAAACTACAAAATAGCCTCAAAAATCTCAGATGTCAAACTAGCAATAAAAAAAATAAATGAAAAGCTAACATGTGACTTAAATGGTAACTAAACTTTAAAGAAATGTAATATAATAGCGCAAAAAAGTTTGTTAATGTCAAATTAGCCAAAACAGTATTGGATAAAAACCAAATAAAATGTCAGTAACTGTCAAATTAGTTAAAAGTGTTGCTAAAATATAGAATCTAAAAGACAAGTTAGCATAAAAATGTACAGTACATCCCAAATTAGTTAAATGAGCTAACATCATGCAAATATAATTAAATGCCAAATAATCTAAAAAAAGGGAAATGGATGCAAGTTAAGTCTAAAAAAACTAGAATACAAACTGAATTCATGTCAGATGTGTGTAATTAGATGGATTTGTAATATATTTACAGCACAGTGGGAAAGAACTTTACACAGATTTAAAAGACCTGTGGACTGGAGATGTTTGTGTATGCGATTCTGTGCGTCAGAGGTCGTCATGGCAACGAGCAGGCAGAGGGAGCCGTTCGGCTGCGTCCTTCTTGGTTGAACAAAAACTTGTATTTTTTAAATAATTTTTCTCAGAGTAAAAGTAAAAACACAGTCAGAATCCAGAGATGATGGACTACAACTAGTGCGGTCTTCATGTTTTTATGCCCAGGTATACAGTAGTACTCGCAAGCTAAAGAATGGCTTTCAAGAATTTTCTCTGCAGAAAATGCATTGTGATCAATGGGAGGAATCATCAGCTTTTGCTGATATTTTTGGCTGCTGTAAAAAACCAAATGTCTCAGGGTTTTCAAAGTTGTATTTTCTGAAAGCCAAAAAACTGAAATCTGACTCAAAGATGACATGATAACCTTGAATGGATCCCTTTGGTGTGAATGCTCCACAGCCGTCACACAACAAAGAGAGGATCTGTCATGTATCATTTTAGGGTCTTTCCAAACACTACCTGGTTTTGGCTGCTGCCGCAGTGCCTGCTGTGGGTCAGGGACACAGAGCTGCGCACCAAAAGCAGCAGGTCCTGCAGACTGTACAGCTTGTAGAACACGTTTCCCTCCACTGGAGCTTCATAGTCCTGTTCATCTTCTGCACAGGCCTGGAGGTCTTGTGAAAGTATTTCTGGGAGAAGATGAACATCATGTTTTGACCAAACTAACACAAAAAAGGTCCAAAATGAAAAACATCAGGGACTAACTTTTGTGCTCTGTGGTGCTGATGTTGACGGAGGTTTCGTGAGAAGACGTCTCGCCGTCCTCGTTTTTTTGTCGTTCCAAGTAAGAGGTGACGCAGGGCTTGACCAGAGACGTCTGCTGAGGCTGAACGGCGGGCTCCACACATCTGCTGGACTTGGCGGCTGCTGTGTCGCTGGCAGATTTGAACATGGCTGACTGCATGCGGAGGATCTCGCTCAGCTGGTCCCCGCAGGATATCCCTCTTTTGTACGATCGTCCACTTCTTGTCACTCTAGGGGAGGACGGAGTCTCTGCAGGAGCGGGAACAGACTCAGGAGCTGGGGGGGCTGTAGAGGGGGTCGGGGACTTTTGATCCTGGTCTTTAGCGAGTGTGGCTGCTGGAGATCCCAAGTCGTCGATGACCAGTTTCTCATCATCCGAGTCTTGAGCTTGGTCTTCCTCACTTCTTTGTCTCACCTTACTCTTCGGTGCCTCACTATCGGACTGACACGTCTCTGCTCTGGGGGGGTGAACATCTGACAGAACAGCCTTTTTTTGTGGACTGCGGTCAGCACTTGGAGGTTGCTCACTGCACCTCTTAGTCCCTCGTAAAAGCGGAGAACCGGGTGCGACTTTATTCTGAACCCGTTCCTTGTTCGGGGCTTTCTTAGCGGTCGTCATTTCTCCAAACGTCTCCAGATCAGTGAGGTCCATCTCAAAGTCAAGCCCACTGCTTTCTAGAGACGCACAACTTCTCTGAGACACATTGGCCTTCAGAAGCCAAAAAAAAAAAAGAATAGATAATTATAAAATGCTGCACAATTGGACCACTTTTATGTGTTTGCATACCGGTGGGAGCTGCTGGTCATCTACAGGACGCTCCGTCATCAGGTGGAAGACTTTTCGACTTCCGTTGTTTATGAAGGAGAGCTTCAAACTTTCTTCATGGAAGAGCCGACTTCTGTCTCTGATTGGAATCTCCGTCTTCAGAAGAGGGGGGTCTATGTACACCATTTTCCTCTGACTATTCACTATCAAAAACAAAACAAATTGTTTTTGTTAAACAGAACACAAAATAGTCACTCTATGAATTTTTGACTAAAGTCTTCAGTGCTTTGATGCTGCAACAGGGTTTTTGCAAAAGTCAGAAAAACTTTTTCTCTTTTATTGTAATTTTAAATCCATTATTTCTTTTTTGAAAGTGTATTTTGTTGGACTTTGAACAAATTTTCTCTTTCTTAAAAATGTGTTGGGTTTTTTGCTCAAAACAAAACTTTCAAAAACATTTTTAATGCCATCCAAAGTTAAAAGCATTATTGAAATTGTTTAAAATATAAAAATGCTTTTTTAAATAGATAATTTCTGTTTGCACCTTACTTTCAAATGTTTTTGTTGACTGCATGCTTTTTGTACTTAACAAATAGTAGTCTGCTCATGCTGCAGCCGCTCCCTGACATTCTCGTTTTTCAGCCACTAGAATAAACAAAAACCATCTCACTTTTGTTCTAATCTTTGGATTTGGTCGAACTGGTCCAGCAAACCTTTCTGCTTCTGTTCAATGTTTAAGATTTTTGCATTAACCAAATGGAAGCAATGTTTCTTTGTGTAAAGTTTATGGTAAATTGCATGTTAAAAAGTAGTGTTCAGACTTTTTATTTATTTGGGGACTTTCTGTAGACGATGGAGGGATCCTGGTATTTTATTTTATTTTTTTTACACATGACTGCAGCATTTCCTGCAACACAAAAATCTAAAGGCTTTTGAGTTTTATTAGGACTTTTGTTTTCCTGAAATCAACGGACTTTTAATCAAAGCAGAAACTCTGTGAGTCCAACTAAATCAACATATCAATTTTCACACTAATATAGAACATTTCATAAGCAGTTTAATAATTTAAGCTAAGTTTTAGATCAAAATCTATTTTAAGACCAACAAAAATCAGTTAAGTTTCTGAGAGGATTATTTATATTCTAATTTTTTTTAAATTCTGAGTCATTCAGGTATAACAGGCTTCTTCTTAAAATAAACTGGACTTTAAAAAGTTTGACCTAGAAGACGTTTTGTTGCTTCTTTAATTCCTACCAATCAATAACAGTTTCCCAAAGGATCAGAACCCTGCAGAGTGTATCATGTACTTTTACAGCTGTTACTTTGGGCATATTTCAGGATGCAGACACACCTTTCGTTGGGGATAGTTTTACTGTAACGGGCAGTTCCCACTGGTCCCCAAAATCAGGGCCGTGATTGTCCAGCAGCCTAAACAAGGCATCCCGAGTCAGGCAGACGTGCGGCTCGTACAAACCGCTGAGCTTTTCTGCGTTCACATCATTTGTGATCATCTGGAGGGAAAAACAGGAAAACCAAATACTGATACTGTTTTAGAGTTGCTCTTCCACTGGGATGAAGCTCTCTTCTTTAGCATAGTGTGACATGAGCACCCTCTAGTGTTCTTGGTGAGTATTACAACATGAGATTACAATAGACCCGCAGTGATGAATCCCATTCTAGCATCTTCTTTGAGCAGCTTTATAGGAGCAATTAAAAAAAGGGGGACAATTGCTTACAGCATGCATGTCCTTAGCCTTTTTAGCTGGAGGACTCCCTGATGAAACACTCTGATAATCCGGTGCAAGCTGCGCATCAGCAGGCACTATCTTGTGGTCGGTAACGTTCACGTTGCCCTGGAGAAATAAAGGGGATAAGTATGGAAATACGGAAAGTTAATCAAACGCCAGAAACGAGACTCTGCAATTCAAATGGTAAAGCTGAAAACACACACGGAAAATTGCATAATGTGAAGGGAAAGAAGTTTCAGAACAGCACCATCGTCAGCAGCTGCTTTTCGAAGGTCAGAGCCAGCCCCGGATTGAAGGTTCCCCCAGTTAAACTGGTCATCTCATGGATCTGATAAAACTGGGGGAGTGTCTTCATGTCCTCTAAACAAGCTCTGAACAATTCCTTTAAAAAACACAAAGAGGCTTTATGGTACAAGCACTTTCAGACAGAGCAGGAGATCCTGCAGCTTTAGCACCTCTGTGTACTGCAAAGCTCCTGGTGACATGAAGTTGTAGTCTTCAGCGCATATTTTAGCCACATCTTGCAGGTACTTCATGAACTGCGTGACTTCATTGTTCACTCTGGTTTTTAAATGCTGAAACAGAAGAATGTATGTGAAATAAAAGCAAACAAATTATTATCAGCATTAGAGGTGGCGTGTTGTTACCTGTGGAGGACTCCTGCTCTTTTTACTCATTAAATAACCAACATAAGTGCTTTGTTCTTTGCTGGAAAGGCTGGACAGACAGGGAAAGGGCAGTCTGGGTTCAGGATACGCAGCCACGGCCTCAATCTGCTTCCCTTTAGTCTTTCTTCCCTCCTCAGTGTCTGCAGTGCCCTCAGCACTGACTGCACATGAAGCATCACTATCAGTGCTGTCCCAGGAGGGCCGTTGGCGGCTGATGCAACTTTTGCCTTTTAACTCTGCGGCATCTTTTAGGGATGGGGAGCTGGGGGCTTCTGCAGCCCCGACTTCAGACTCTTGTTTTTCGGTGGAATTCTCTGCAGAACTTGAAGAAAACCAGAGCAAAAAAACATTCAAAAGCTAGGAATGTATTAAAAAAACCCCTCCTTATTAGAAATTAAAGCTGTCAACCTATTCAAATGCTTGATTGTGATAAATTGCATGTTGTGACTAGCAAAACCAGGACTTGTTGCAAACTAATCTTATATTTTAAATGTTTATTAATGCAAATGTAAATGTTTACCTTTAGGTTTTTATTTGCATATTAGAACAAAAAGGTAGAAAACAGGATTTAGTTTAGAAACCTCAATAAAAAAATAATTGCCAACATTTGGTTATGGATTAATTTTAATTGCATATGGTAAAATTTAAATATTAGTAACAAACTTTCTGGATTGAAAATAAAGAAAAATTCACAACTGGTAAATGAACTTACATGATTTTGGTTATTGAACTCATATTTGAAGAAAATAAAATCAATGTCTTAAAGAAAGAATTATATCCTAGGAAGCATTCCATCACTTTTCTAATCAATAAAATTTGATTGATTGATTTGTTTTTCAGACTCTATAAAGACTCAAGGTGTTCATTGTTAAAATATTCATTTTAAAAGGGTCTTTGCTCACTTAAAAAAAAAAATGCTAAAAAGGAAAAAAAAAAAAAAAGAAAACAAGGATTGCTGTTCTGACTGTGCAATCAGCTGTTTAAAATAACTCTCCTACAGTTGTTGGAGAAAAAAAGTCAAATTGTCTTTATTATTGACTATATGGGTTAAAGACGCAACAAATTTGAAAGCCCTACTTTAAATTTAGAGGTACGGACAAAGAAATAAAAAGGCTCAAACCTCTGGAGAGAAGCCCAGATTTCTCTAATATGAGGTGCAAGAGAGTATTTGTTGTATAAATCTCTGGTAAAGAAAGGACCATCAGGCACTGGGTGGTCATCCCTGCAATCAGGAAGTGAAATACAAGAAATTAATAAGGATAGTCAATTATTCTGATATAAACCACTGACAAAAAATATACAGATATCTAATTTCTAACCAATAAAAAAATAATATTCATAATAAAAAAAGCAAGAGAAAAATGGGCCTGCTCGTGTAAGAAAACTACAAGTATTTAAAGTAAATAGCAAACTGGGTTTTATTCAGAGAGGAAAACATGAGATTTAATTTACAAAAAGTGTCATACTTAAACCAATTTGTTCCTCTAAGTGTTTGTAATAAACAATAACAATTAAATTAGGGGAAAAAATAAAAAAACACTAATTCCAAGAATTAAAGCTTCCACTAATATTTACTTTGCGTCCACAACTTGACACCAATTATATTTTAAAGAAACTTAATTAAGACTATGTGCTTTTATTATGCTCATATTTTCAATCTTCATTGTGTTTTATCAACTGTAACAAACAGCTATTTCACTGCTTAAAATAAAATAAAAAAGTGTTCAAATTGTTTCCTCGTTCGCTCATTCTACCGTGGTAGAAGTTAATGCAGAGTATAATTAAGTTTCTCCTCAGTGTATATTCTAAATAAAGTTATATACTTACCACACGAGCTCCATCGCTGCTCCAAACGTTATTCTACTCGTCTCCTAGCTAGCTAACACACGTTTGTTTATGGGAGCCATGGTTCTTCGTCTGCGGGAAAATAGGGGCGTGCTACAGTTATTAGTGCGCATTCACTGCCCCCTAGTGTTCAGAATACTAATGACAGTTTCTGGGTGTTTGACAGGCTGAGGTTATATATCTGTGCAGCTTTTATTATTTTTTATATTACAACGTGTTTATGCATAATTTATGTATTAAGAGGTGCAAACCTGTAAATTAATGTGAATTTAGAAGATGTATTCAAATAAAAAGAGCAAAGTGAGGCCAATTCATTTGATGCTCCCTGCACTTCTTCTTTCATCATCCTCATCCCATCAACAACATTTCATTTAATACAGCCAAAAGAGATTAACTTTGTTTTTCTTTTTTTTCTTACATTTTTAATGAAATTATTTCTATATTCCTTTAGGGTTAAAGGAGCATCTTTGTATATACGTTTTTTTTGTAGATTTCTGTGTGCCTGACCATAATCTATTAAAACAGAACATGATTTAATTCCTTTAGAAGAAATAGGTTCAAATTTTCTTTTTAATTTATACTTCTACTACTTTGTTCAACAAGGGAGAACCAAATAATTTATTTATTAAACTATTCTGATGCAGGAAGTACAAAAAGAAGAAACATTTGTTCCATAAAAAACTCTATAATGTTAAGAAACTGATTTTTATATCTTATAAGGTTAACTCTGGTATTATAGCAAAAGTGTAAAGATTTAATTTAACTTAATTACTTACTCACAAAAGTAAGTGGGACATCCTTTTTTATGGTTCATTCTGTGATAGTTTCATTTTTTTTAAATCACTCATGCCTGTATCTACTCCAGTTTTTTCTTTTTATCTTATTTATTGTACTCATATCACATAATTTCTGAACTGCAGTGGTTAGAGTTGGTTAATTTTTGATTGAACATGTATAATAACAATTCCCTTCAGACATTCATATTAAGTTAGAAAATGTGTTATCTATAACTAAAAGATGGAAAAATAAAAGGAATTTCTTAAATATTGTGAGGACGCTTGGACCTAATGAAATAATTGCATCTTAAAAATGTGCTTTTTGTTTAATTTTTCTGTTAGGGAGAGCTTGACAGACAGCAGACAACAGACAATCAGGGGAAAAGAAAAGCCCATTACAAGCGGTAAATTTTATTATGGGATAACAGCACATAAAGCACATCTAAAATCGATGTGTCCAATGCACTTTTAATAAAGGTAATATTAAAGGTACAGTTTCTAAGTACAATATAACAACATTCATATTAGAATGAAAAGTATTTAAAAGACAACATTAAATTTCTTATTTTTCTTTACAGCTGTATTTACAAAATGAACCAAAATACTTATTTTCATATTTAAGAATCAGAAAAGAAGGAGCAAAACTACGCTTGTGAATCGACTACCTGCTAAAGAGAGTTCAAAAGAGCTGGATAAAAAGGTACATGATCATCTGTCCCCATTTAATAATCAGTAGCAAACGTGCGACTTAGAAATTTGTGACAACCACACAACAAGTTTGGGCTTTTCCATAGTTTGTACTTGTTTTACATTGAAAGAAAAAACAAATAAAAATCCCCAAAAAAGGAATCCACAGCGGTTCCAGCTAACACACATGTGAAGTTCCCCTTCAGACGGAGGAGCACACTGAACACAGAAGTTTGAAGAAATACAGAGTCCTGTATGTCCGCTTTACAAACACATAAATACTGAATATACAATGCATTAGGAAATATTCTGTTTGCAAGAAAAAAAAAAACAGAAAATGAGAATACTGTAAACCACAAACAGAAAATAAATGACAGGGGGGATTCAATAACATTTTTGCTTGATCCAAAAAAAAAAGTGCAAGTGAGCAGATCAGTAATATTAATTTATTGACCCTACAAGCTTTTAGATTTTCCAAAATAAGGGCCGACAGTATAGAATGAAACCCTTCGACACGACACATGAAGAAAAAGAAACACTTGGAGGAAAACACAAAAAAAGACAATCAAAACCATGTATGCATTCTGTTACACCGAGAGGCACTCAGTGTGATTCGTTGGGTATTATTGCAAGCCTTTTCTCACGGATAATTGCTACAGAGTCGAGAGAAGAGCTCAACTGATTTTTTTTTCTTCGAGTTTTTAGCTTTTCTTCAAATGGCAACCCTTTCATGTACGTTTTTAACACTTCACACGGTGCAAAAGGATGAAACCGTCGTTTCAAGCTACGCAAGACTGAGGAAGGGGGCGGGGCTACCAAAAGCATAACCGAGGTGCCGCTGGGAGGAAAAAGCCGAGCACCACTTCCCTGCATCAGGGGGAAGGACGATGCAGACCGAGGAGGTAAATAGTTAGCATCTTAAAACCTGACAAACTATAGCCTCAGTGAGTGGTTTTTACAATCAGAGAAAGAAAAAATATATATAAACACAATACTGCTGTTTCAAATTGAATTTTTTTCTTCCACAAACCAGAAAAGCAATCTTAAATAACTTGTTAATTAGCAGATTCTACTTTTGCTCTAAGCCAGAAGCAAATAAGTGCCTTAACCCAAGGCGAGCACACTGATACAGGTGCATGCTGGGTATTAGTTACCACTATCGTTTTAATCATCTTTATTATTCAGTGAGTCCTAATATCAATAATACATTAATAGGCAACGAAATGAGCGACCTTAACAGGGCAGCCAGGTTTAGAATTCAATAGCTGGCTTAAAAATCAACTTATCTAGCACCACACGTCAGGGGGAAAAATAGAGAAAATAAAAACATCAACACACCCTATCTATTAAACTAACTCTAAAAAGTGGGAGGAAAAAGTAGAAAGAGTTTAAGATAGGTGATAAAACAGATAAATATTTTCACCGGGGAGGCCTTAGTAGCAGTATTTTTGTCTTACCTATACAGACAGAAGTTACAACGCTACCTTTATACACGTGGTCAATAATTCTATTAAATATGGTCAAGGATGAAGGGAGAGGATGAGAGAAAAAAAATAAAAAATAAAACCAGGCCATGTCAGGTTCTGGGAACCAATCAAATATACAAAAAAAATCACAAAAAGGAACACAAAATGTGATAAATAAGACGTGTATTTACATGCAAAAGAATGAAGAAATAATACACGGACATATATTATTGCTTGACATTCGATTATGGCTAAAAAAGTTCTCTTTTTCTTTTTAAAACTATATTCTTAAGCATTATTTTAAGCATAAATTCTTGCCACCTGTGCTTTTGAGACAAAGAAACAAAAAAAAAGGGTTTCATCAAAGGTGATGGGTGAGCATTAGTTCTGGATCACATACTGGCGACTTTAAGTGTGGCGTGACGCCGATCTGAGCGACTTGTTTGCTCATCAAGTCCGAAATCGGTTCAAGTCGTCAGGTCGGCGTTAAGTCACGCTTTTAACTTAACACTTATTACAAATGGATTTGCAGTTTAAAAGATTTTTTGTTTTTTAAAATTTTTTGTTTTTTTTGCTTTCTTTCAAAAATCCCAAAATAAAACTAAATCCTCATCATCCACATAACCCTGTTCCTCTGTAATTATTAAAGCCTTGTCTGGGTTCTTTTTTTTTTATATTCACACACTGTGAAAAACACGCATACACAAACTATTGCTTTTTACAGACAACAGAGCAGAGACAGAAGGACCAGCACATTTGACTGTATACTATACAGTGATTGAACAGCACACGTAGGTTTCCATCTCCAGTTTGAAACTGGGACGTTGCAAATAAGAAATATACAGAAGAAGGACATCACTTTTCAGGCCTGTGCGAGGGCGTACTTTTATATGAAAAAAAAAAAAAAAACAGAATATGGGGCTTTAAGTCGTCATATCAACTGAAAGTAAACATTTCTAAGGTGGATGTTGATTCAAAAAAACTGCATTGTGGAGACCCGTAATTGTAACACAAGGCATATTGCTTGTTCTACACTGACGCGAGAGCTCTTATTCATGGCAGACCTCAGCTGATCGTATCTGACAAAAACATTTAAATGTGAGTAATAACACATGCTACAAAATACTAGTCATTTAAAAAAAAAACACAAATTTTTACTCATTTATTTCACTTTTTTTTTTCTTTTTTGGACAGGAAAGCAGCCAAATCTTCATTTCCTGACAGGAACTGCATGTTCAATGTGCCAAAAAACAAACAAACAAAAAAGGTTCAGCTAGGCTCCTCTCTCCCACTGAGAGATTTGAAAGATCCCGTGAAGAGCCAATCAAATGCCTCTGCAGATCCGGAGGAAAGAGAGCTGCGTCTTCGGCCCACCCGTTACCTCCCTGAGCGTTTCCCACCTCCTCCTCCTCCTCCTCCTTCCACGTTTGCTGCTCTTAGGGCTAACTGGGCCCCCTCAACCTGGATTGTCTAGCAGTGTTCCAGACTGGGTTTTTTTTATTTTTTTACTCTGAGACTGAGGTTAACTAGTCATAGAGGGCTTGTGCACATCCAAATAGCATTGGATCAAAGGAGAGATTATTACTCATGTACAGCATATTTACTAAAAACCCCAAACATAACAGATTTAGTATTGCATAAGAATATTTGGTTATTTTTTTCCTTGAAGAAAGAGGGTAATCGTTTGCAAAGACCCTGATGACACCATTGGAAACCAAAGCAGATTGTTTCAATGTGACGGAACATGTGCTGAAAACTCCAGTTGGTAAACGTGTTCTGACAAATGACGTCTTTTTTTTCGAAAAGGGAATATAGAAA
>NC_050517.1:18615800-18617652 GCF_002922805.2 Oryzias melastigma
AGTAAAAGCCTTTTCCCTGAGGGGTGATAGCACAAGGCGTGAACACCTTGCACAAATTGCACGGCAGAGGAATGATCGTGTGCAAACACAAAACAATAAAAATTAAAAAACATATATTGGACTTCATGGTACATTTGATGAAAAATGTGTTAACATGCTCATTTGGGTTTCTAAAGGGATGTTTTTTTCCATTTTTGCTCTTTTTCTAACAGATATTTCTAGAAGCTGCTACCGGAATTGCTGGAATGTCTTAGGAATCCATTCTACGCTATAGACGAGTAGACTGGAAAAGCTGAAGCGACGACTACAGTTTGGCACATCCATTATTTTTTACCTTTTTTTTTTTTTCTCCAACCACTTTACTACCACACTGACGAGAAAGACACACTCAACGAAACAGAAGCACGACAACAAAGTGTTCTGAAAATAGCACTTGTCCTACCGTTTTCAGGCCTCTCCCCTAATCGTACAAACAAACAGCGAGTCTAATTATTGCAGGGATATAGGTAAGTGCTACCTGACATCTTTTTTTTCCCTCTCCCTCCATCTCTCGTTCATGAGTTTGTTAAACCAAAACAAGTTACAAAAATAGAAGCTTTTACAACCAGACAAGGCTTTGAATATTCACTCTCCCTTCGCTGTTTCGTCTGTGTCCTGTTAAAGGCATGGCGGGGCGAGAAAGCTGAAGTCACTCTTAAAAAAATAACAAACACAAAAAAAAATGTGCTTAAAACTAACAAACAAAAAAACAATACTCCTGTTCTCCACTAGGGGGCACAGTTAGATCATAGTGAGTGTTTTTTCAAATTTGACCTCATGCATTTTTAGGGTATAATTTAATAGCTAAATTCCATTTTAAAAAAATTCTTAACTAAAAAAAGTGAAGATTTTTAAATTAAAACAACATTTTCAAAAAGTCAGTATGCTTCAAACATAACAAATGCATTTGTTTCTGTCAAATTAAGGTATTCTTTTCTCTAAACTTCATACCAATATCTTTTTATCACCAGAGGGAGAATCATATCTATGTTTTAGAACAAAAAAACAAACAAAAAGAAAACGGGCGAGTGTCTTCAGCTTCCCGTCTCATCCGTGCCTCTTTGATCCCCATCCAGCCGTCCTAACAGACTTCCCGAACACTTCCAGATCAGAATCATCGGCAGCTCCCGGGACTAACCCCTGTGACCGTGTTTCAACTTGTATTTCTTGTGCACATGCAACACATCACTAGGTAAATATACAAGTCTTAAATTAAAGAAAGGTGTAAAGAAAAGTGCCTTATCAATTCAACAATTAAGAATGGTCTAACTACTAATATCATACATGTTATTTAAAATAGATTCTATAAACATTTTTTTTTCTGTATAGTAAGTACTTATGACCATATACCCTGTAGTACATTATAAAACAGGTGGAATGGACCCTTTTCGTGGTGTTGGTGCGTCTCAGGGGGCACCTGTCCAAAGAAGAGATTAATAGCAGATGGCCTTACATGATTTCACTATGCAACAATGGTGGATGAAGTCCTTGACAACTAAAATCCTCCTGTTTTCAGTAGAATTACCAGAATTCTAGATTTTTTTCTTCTTTTGCTTCTTTTTAAACGATTGTCCGTAGAGAGGCCCCCGATTGCGTCGCCATGCCAGAGGAAACCTCCCTAAAAGTCGCCGTGGGGTTTGTCGTTTCCAAGCACTGCGTCCAAAAGACAGAACACGAAGACGGGAGCGGCTGAACTTGACCGAAATGTGCGCCTTCGTCTGTTACCCTAAAAAGCGGCGAGCGGAGTGCAACCTGGAGAAAGAATACTGATGTGGTCTAACGGATCCTCTTAACTCTACAGATCTTTTTTTTT
>NC_050517.1:18617683-18627275 GCF_002922805.2 Oryzias melastigma
AAAAAAAAAAAAAAAAAAGCGCAGAAGAGAGTCAAGTTCAGCCGAACAGATCTTCCCATCTCCGTCTCGAGTCCCGTGGGGTGTCGGGTCCTGCATGCCATTCCAAAGATAATTTAATAAAGTAAACCTTGACAATCAAGCCCCTCCCAACACCCCCCCATCCCCATTCAGATGTAAAACAACAAGTTGAACAGCGTGCCGTGTGTCCGCTCCGGTTTGTGCAGGGCACCAGTAAAGTGTCTCAGATTCCTCCTCCACGTTCCCCCCACGACGGGCACGCCGGCACCCGGCAGGGCTGCTACCCGTCAACGGGCATGGACTGCTCAAAGTCTGATCCAAACAGCTCCTTGTATAAGGGGGGGAAGTGGGCACGCACAATGTCTGGGTATATTGCTTTGAAAGCTGTGAGCTTCTCTGTATGCCTACTGCACAGCGCTCGCAGTGTCGACACTTTGCATATCAACTGTGGAGAGAGAGGAGACAGGCTGTTTAGATTCTCAGGGAGGCGAGGACACGGAGCAATGGCAGTGAAAAACATTCCTCCCTACAGTGTTTTCTGTCCCACACAGGGGCAAAACACACT
This sequence comes from Oryzias melastigma, assembly GCF_002922805.2. Taxonomy (NCBI): domain Eukaryota; kingdom Metazoa; phylum Chordata; class Actinopteri; order Beloniformes; family Adrianichthyidae; genus Oryzias; species Oryzias melastigma. Next base: position 18,618,267 of record NC_050517.1, read on the forward strand.
GGTAAATATTGAGACAACTGCTGAGACACAAGGAAAATCGGACGCTTTTTTTTCTAGTATTATTAAAGAGCAAATGCATTTGATAAATTGACATTTCTATGACGATGCAAAGGGACGCCACTTTAACCTCTTAAGACCTAGCGTCCACAGGCCCGGAGATCACATTTTGGGTTATGTTTAACTAGTTATGTTCAACTAATTGATCTAGTTAATATAGTTACAGCATTTGTATTATCTGCAAATCACACGCAAAATTGTACATTTAGAACGATTATTTTTAACCCTTTGGAACCTCAACTCCCAGAAATAAGAATTTTTCTCCTAAGAGCTGCTGTCCATTTGACATTTTTTCTTTTTTCCAGCTTTTTCTCATAAATTTTCCTCATTGTGTTTGTGAAAATAAAAAAAATAAATATTTTTTGCAAGAAGTTTGATCCAGCTGGATTTCGGGTCAGCTCGGCTGGAATCTGCTCACATTTGGAGGTGTGTCTGTCCACTCTTTAACAGCGCCAGAGTGGAATTTCGGTAATTTTTAGACTTGTTACTGTAGAAAATGAATATTGGTCCCTATCCCAAAATAAAATAATGATCCGTTTGCTCATTGTCAGATTTCTAATAGCAAACAGCTCCGTTTTGCTCCGCCCACCACAGCAGATCTTTTGCTCTAAGATGCAGCCGTTGGATCGACGTTCATCTTCTGCCTCATTTATTAAAATAAAAATTAAAAAAAATCGCTTTTGCCCAAAACCAACAAATAAATGCAGTATTATCTCTTTCATTCAATAAATCTCAATCACAGAAAATAAGAAAAAGTTTACGTTTATTTTAGATGGAGTTATTATGCTAATCTCACAGCTGCACAGCAGGACGCCTGAGGGTGTTAAAAACGCGTTAATTCTGTTTTGCTTTCTTTCACAGCCCTCGTTATATTACCATAGCAGTTAATTCTGCTTACTTGCAACCCTAACACATGTGTAGAGGGTTAACATAAATATTAGCTCGGGTCTTAAGAGGCTAATACACCAAAACAGTAGAAAAAAGTTAAAAATTCTTAAAATTTGAAAAAAATTCTAACAATGAGAAAAAAAACTGCCAATGGGGTAAAAAAAAGTTGTCTTAACAACAGTTAAAAAAAAGAAAATAATTAAATAAAATAAAATTTAGTCACTAAGATGTAGGGCTGGGCGGTACGGCCCAAAAAAAAAAAATCACACCAAATTTGTGAGCTTGAGCATCTCGAAGCACTTGTTGCACTTGAAAGAGTCTCTGTTTACTTATACGTATACTTATTCAGTAAATTACTACCTTCCTTGAAGGCTCAAAGTGCTTTACAGTCACAGCGCCATTCATAAATTGATTGACTGCTGACGAAAACACTGGTGCCAATCTATAACCACCAGGAGGGATGTTATATACAAAAAAGTACGTCTGAATACGAATTATTTCCCTTACCCCAGTGCAGCGGAGGAGAAGTGCATTTCTTCACGTTTGTGTGCTCTAGTTTACATTTAAATGTAAAAAGTGGCTTTTTGTTATAGCATGACCTTTTTAAAGTCATAAAACCAATATTGTTATGTATTTCTGAGCGCTAGCAATTTTGCGCTAACTTAGCTGACCAGCGACTGTTGATGACATCATTGAGTGGGAGTGTGGTCCCAATCTGAAGACATAATTTTTCCATAACTCTCTGTTTGGAGGGCTAAATGTATAGGTGGGGAAAAGCTGTAGGCTGTAGGGGGAGGGGAAGAATTTGGATTTGGCCTTAGAGTTTCATTAAGCCTAGTTTCCACTGAGCGGTACGGTACGGTCAAATCTGACAAGTGTTTCCACTCGGCTAAGCCTCGCTCCCACTGAGTGGTTTGCTTTCACGGCGCAGACGGTGTAGACTGCTAGCGTGTCGTTGCATCATTGTAGTGCGATGACTAGAAAAGCAATATCAGTGGAGGTCATCCAGCAGGTCATCTTTTTTTTGCTTTACTTTTTGTACTTTGTGTATACCAGGAATTTAATGTTGTTTGAAAGAAGATTGCGGTCGGCTAAGAAGAATTCTGCCGTAAAAAAGAAAGCGGAAATGCTAGCTTAGCGCTAATGTGGTGTTTTCTTATGTCGTCATCGCTTTCTTTTTCTATGGACCTTCAACACATGAGGGTTCTCAAGAGGTGCGGGTCAGAACTATTTAATGGGTCAATTTAACAATAGTTAGCTCATAATACCAGATTACACTGGACCGTACCATACTGGACCGCTCAGTGGAAAGAGGCTTTAATTGTTACACAACTAGGTCTGTGAAATTTTTTTCTCCACATTTGACCCAACCCCTGGGGGAGGGGTGTTCTACAGACACAGCTGCGCTTGGGAATCATTTGGTGCTTTAGTCCCCAAATTCAATCCCATTTATGCTAAGTGTCAAGCAGGGAGGCGATGGGTCATATTTTGGTATGACTCATCCTGGATTTGAACTCACGACCTTCCAGTCTAAGAGCAAACACTCTACCACAAGGTCACTGAGCTGGTGGGGTTCTAAATGGGTACCACACCTGCGATTTTCCAAAACTAACTAACTTTTGTCCTACTCCCACTGTTGGTAGCATCAGCATTCAAACAGATTTACAGTTTTGTTATTTAAGTCACAGAATCAAACCAGTTCCATAGAACAGAAGAAAGTGTTCCTGTTTTGGGAACAAGTTTCTCTTTGCTAGTTGGCATTTTAATGTTTTTCCATAGCTAGAAACAGGGAAGTACATTTATCAATAAAATCGATTTATCACCCAGCCCTACTTTGACATTTTCTTAAACTAGGATTCTTTTGCTTTTGAAAAACATTCTTGATGAGACAGAAAATGGACAATTTCTGTTCTAATAAGAGTCTTTTTACTTTATTAAGTAGTTTTGCACTGAAGTGGTTTGTGGGTTTTAGATGAGGATCCAAAGCAGTGTTACTTTAGCTCAGCTTACAGTATAAGCAGTTTTCAGTTTTAATACATGAGTGTTGAATGCGTTTTACCTTTGTAAGTATACCATCCTCTCTGTGGTTCTTCTGCAAAACGTGCTGGAGGGCCAGTTGAATCTTCTGCTGGAGCTTCTCCACCTTCACTTTCTCCTGGAGCCAGGACCGGTCTGGAGGGAACATCGTCACAACTGTTATTTCCACTGAAACTGGTGCTAATTTCCAAACCAGTTGGATGAGGTTTTTGGAAATGCATGAAGGGCAATTGTTGTATAGCATGTGTGTGTGTGTGTGTGACTGACACCTACCAGCAGACATCAACACAAAGGCAGAGAACAGGGCGATCTCATCCTCAGACAGGTGCATAGAACACAAGTTTTTCCCAAACTCGAAGACGGAGCTGATCAAGTCGTCACAGCCTGCCACAGCAAAGGACAGAGAGAAGGGGCGTCGGATGAGCGAGAGCAAAGAACAACACTCCCTCTTGATCTTTATTGGGAGAGAGGCGCACAGGGAGGGTAGACGAAGGGGAAGAGATGAAAAAGGAGCGGCATGCTGACAGCACATGGGAGCGTCTTAAGCAGAAGAGGCAATGCTTTTACTGAGTTTTGCCTCCCAGACGAGTCACTTTTGGCAGTTGGGTGGTGTTACGCAAGCCAAAATGAGGTCACTATTGAGGCTTTTAGTTAAATCAATTACGGGAGACAGAGAGAGAGAGACAGGCGGGTGCCACCGCCGCTCAGAAAGCCCGCAATCACCCTCCCCCTCCCCCTCCCTTCGCCACGGACTCCTAGCAGGACACATGCACAAACAGAGCGGGTGATGGCAACCATCTTTTGCAGCCACCGTTTCACGTTTTTGTTTGGTTAGCAGTGGAAAACCGTTGGAACACCTTCCCTTTTCTCTTCATTCAGACATGATTGCGAGTTGCTTTTTGCTTGAGATGCTTTATGTCAGACTAACAGCGATAGTTTTGATCGCACTCTCCCCAATGACACTCCGTCTGGTTTTATTTATTTCACAGTTACAGAAGCCATATGCAGCGGAGCCTCACTAACGTCTCTGTTCTACCATAAATAACTGCTGAAGAGACAGAAATGCCAGGTGAGGAGGGGATGAGCGCTCTGCCTTCAGCAATGTGCACAACAACTCTAATTTTGGCTGTTGCAAAAAGGAAAAATGGGTAAACCGCGCCAGCACGCCGACACTCGCGCACAGCCTGCTTACCTAATGACTTGAACACATCAGGTCCGGCATATTTTCCATCGAAATAGACTGTGTTGTTTTGAGAGTCAAAGGCACGGCACATTCTGACAAACACGACTTCCAGAGAGCCTGTGGAGACAGACAGGAACAATCAGAGCTTTTTTCTTTCTTTTTCCTTCCACCGCACATCAGTTAAAGGTGCAAAAACACATGCTTGTGCTTTGTGCTAATCTCCAATATTACGCATAACACAAGCACTTTGAAATAAAGACGTCGGCTGTCAGAAATAAGATGAAATATTGCTCCAGAGGATGAAAATACGCCTGGTAGAAGGCTACTCCTGTGTAGTGACAAAACGGATGAAAACAGGACTTCACTCAGCAGTGATGCTGCTCATCTCCTCAGCCTTTATTCGCTGGATGGGCATTTATTCTGCACTAAATGTTGCAACACTGAGTGGATAAAGTGCTGAAAAGTACCAAACTGAAAATATTGCATGTGTGCGCCTCTTGAAAAGTTAAAAAGATTTTGTGTTATACCTCAGGTGTTAAAGGGTCAAATATATATAAAAAAAAAGAACAATCTGGATGTGAAAGTAGCAAACTTCTTTGAAAAATGGCAGCCAACACTACATGTAGAGCGAGAGTCCTCTAATGCTGTGTCCCCCTCTGCCTTGTTTATAATGAACAGAGGAAAACACAGAGAGACAGTGAGGGGAAACCGGCGGGGCGGGGTCCTCCGTCTGTGACACTGTCTGCGCATGTAAAAGGAGCGAGATTTGTGCAGTCAGGTCAGCTACACCCTTGTGACAATACCAGAGAGGGGTGGTAGTGGCGGGTGAGTTTGACGGCGGCGGGCCGTGTTGACAGGCTGTCATACCTGCTTTCAGCAGCACTATCTGATCGTTCTGACACAGCTCCATGAAGCCATCGATGCGCTTGGCAAACTCCACCACGTACTGAATGGCCTCTGTTATTTTGATAGCACACAGCTGCCACATGACTTCCCGCGGCTAGGAACAGATAGGACAGGGGATGAATAATCTGCTTTAAAACAATGGCTTTAGTGAGCGCCGCCGTTGGTCAAGTCACCTTGCTCTGGTAGCTCTCCACCTCCTCCTGCAGGAAAGCCTGCCAGGTCATTTGCTGCAGCTCCTCTCTCAGGTACTGACATGTCTCCATGTGCGACTTTGAGATGTTCTGGGCCAGGTGCTCTGAAAAACAATCGTCATGACAAAAGATCAACTATGCAAAAAGTGATGAAAAAATTTTAAAAAAAGATACGAGAAGAGAAGATTTCTTAGCTGAGCCTTCATAAAGGAGGAGAAGGCGGATGCGCGTGGGCTTTTTCTGACTGAGAGAAGGCTTGTTGACATTTTCTTTCACCGCCTGCAGGAAGCTCATAGCTTAAGGTTGAGGCAAAGCCAATCCAGTTATGACACAAACGCATGGCGAGGGGGGAGGGGCGCCGCGTTACTCATTGAAACAAAGGTCACGTTTTCTCGGAGAGAAATTTGGAGTGTAAGAATTTAAATGGTTTTGAAAACACATCTGTTAAAAGGAGTTCCTCGGCACAGGGGAGCCTAAAAAAATGATTTCCCCAGACGCCTGCCCTGCTGGATCCTGATTGGCCCTAATTAATGGAAACTAATTACAAAAAAGAGGCTCTTTTAATGAGTGTTGGAGATGAGTCTCTAACCTCCTGCTATTTTAAGCAACCTTTGTGTCGTTTGCCCCACGGTTGAGTTATTCCCCCCCTCCTCCTCCTTTATGCCGTCTGTCCTCCTGCTTTCACTTCCTTACCAAGTTCAGCCATAGACACAGTCGGGGAGGTCTCGCCGTTGGTGAAGGAGCAGTAAGGAAAAAAGCCGGAGCCGGGGGCAAAATCACAAATGGGCTCCGGCTTGATGCCGTTGATGTCCAGGCCTGACTGGTCGGGGGACGGTTGGATGTCCAGGTAGAAACTGCTGACCGCAGAGTCGGGCTTGCTGCCGTCGGGGGTGTGGCCGTCCATGTAGCCGCTCAGGTCGTCGTGGAGCTCCGTGAGGCCGTTGGCTGAGAGGCCGTAGCTGGGTGTGAGCGGCTCCGCCTCTCCGGGTTGCTGTTGGTGGTCGCGCTGCTGCTGCTGCAGCCGGTGCTTCTGGACCTCGGCGTACAGGCTGTCGCGCTGCTTCTTTGACATGCGGCCAAACTTCACCGCTGGTTTAGAAAAGGACAAACAAGTGTAAGGCTCAAGATACAGTTTCATAACATTCATACATATATTTACACACATTTAGACATTCAAACTCTAACTTTACACAGTTGGGTGCAAATAAAAACCACTGGAAGTATAAAAATATATATATATATTTTGCTTAATTTATTTGGACAAAAATTAGGTAAAAAATGATATTTACTTTTTTAAATTAGGTTTTTAAAAGTTCGCCTTGCTAAAAAGTATTCAAACTAAACTTTTAAAAAAGCACAGAAAAGTACAATTTTCCTATTGCAAAGTTACCACATTTTCTGATTTATAAACTTAAAAGGCTTAATTTCTTTAAAAAAAAAAAACAAAAAAAAAAAAAAAACAGTGCCCCGTATAGACCGGAGTGCCTTATAAGTGGATTAATTCTGGTCGTGCTGACTGATGCTGAAGCTATTTTGAGAGGTACACTCCGCTTTATTAAAATGTCATTTTTTATGAGTTACAAAAAGGCTGGGTGTTTTTGTAAATACACTAATGCGGCTAACTTGTAGCTGTGTGAAACATTTTTGGGAGTTAGCATGCTCACAGTAACATTTATTTTAGCGGTATCAGTCCATTATTTTACATGTTGCTAAAAGGGTGGAGCATTATTGCACATATGCTAACACGGCTAATGTGTAGCAGTGTTGGGCTGTGTTTTGCTACATGATACTATCAAAGTTGGGAGTTAGATCAGAAACAGTAGCGTTTGTTTTAGCTGTATCAGTTTTTTATGTGTTGCTAACAGGGTTGGGCATTATTGCACATATGCTAACACGGCTAAGGTATAGCGGTGTTGTACTGTGTTTTTGCTACATGATACTATCAGGGTTGGGAGTTAGTGTAGTCACAGTAACATTTGTTTTAGCTCTATCAGTCTGGTTTTTTTTACATGTTGCTAACCGGGATTGGGCATTCCCCACATAGGCTAACACGGCTAACGTGTAGCGGTGTCACACTGTTTCTGGTACGTGATACTAGCGAGGTTGAGAGTTAGTGTAGTCATAGTAATGTTTTTTTGAGTAGCATCAGTCTTACTGAATTAAAAACAAGGTTGCAAATTACAGGTATTGTGAATATGCTAATGTGGCTAATGTGATGGCAAACGAGTTCTAGATATACTGTGAATGCAATTATTAAAATGATTAAAAAGAATGATTCTCTCGTAATTTTCTCGTTTACTGCGGCTTATATATGACACGTGTCTAAAATAGACAATTTTTTGATGGAGCGCCTTATTATCCAGTGCGCCCAATAGTGTGGAAAATATGGTAATTAATTTTAGAACTTTACATTAATTTTCTTGCACGCTTGGTCCTTTAAAAAGAATGGAAAAAACATAGCTGTTACTTCGCAGGGGCGGAGCAAAAACATTTTATTTGGGGGAGAAGGGTGGCAAATAAGAACAGCAAAATAGAAGTTCAAACAGTTTTATTCTTATTGTTATATTTTTATTTTATTTAAATATATTAATTTTGTTATTTTTGCTACAAAAAGAAGAAGCTTTTATTGATGATTTCCTAATCTTTTGTCAATGTTGAGACTATAGCTCCGCCCCCTTCCGCTATAAGTGAAAAATAGTTTTTTGGGGCTAAATTTATTATTTTTTGTACCTCTCCCAAACAAAAAGTTTTATGTTTTATGAGGATCTTTGTAAATCCATTTTAAGTTTACACCTGTTTTCATGCACACAAAATCTCACTCAGACATCTGGATTTGATGCAAGTGTGTGCCACCTGCACATGTTTAACATCCACCTTCACTAACACACTTATTTATCATCGAGTTCACTCTGGCTGCCATATTATGCAACCTCAGCTCCACATTACAGAAAACAGCCTTGATTAAACCATAAAACACCATGTTGTACGGTAGCTCTTGTGTGGTGTCACTGGATGCAGTGACCTTTCAATGACTAACATGTGACCCTGGAACCAAATGTCACAGTCTTTGAACTGCTGTAAAACACAGTATCAAAGAGGAAGATGGTCTTAAATTACAACGAAAGAAAACCTTCACATTTCAGGATGGATTATTACACAAATGAGATTGAAGGAGAACGTGGGAAGTAACAGGAAGCTTATCTCCCACTCCGGCACTGAGGCATGAGAAGTCGCTGCCTCCAGTTTCAAGGTTTCCAGATTAAATAGCGGTGCTGAGACTAGGGCTGGTGCTGTTGCAGGGGGTGCTGGCAGTAAATCAGGGGGTAGCAGGGCATGTTTCTGTGTGGAGAGTGAGTGGAGCGACACAGAGAACAGTGTGGGCAGATGGGCTCCAGTATGTTCCGTGAAGGTAGGAGTCACCTTCCTCTGTCCTGACCGCGTGCGAGGATGCTCACGCGCGTGCACAGCCACTCACACTCATGAATATGTATGAACGTGAGCATGAAGATGTGCCACACTGTGTTAATGTATGTTTTGGTTTTCCACTTCCTGCCTGCACTATTCCAGAGTGTGATTTACAGAAAAACAGCACAGCTCCATGCTGCTCCCACAGAATCAGTCCAGTCCGGTCTGGCAAAGTCGGAGCGCTGACACATTCCCACCTGTGTGCTCCCATTATGGCTGCTGCAGCAGCCGTACTCATTCCCTCTAACAACCTGCTATTATGTGGGCCTAGTTAAGCATTCA
>NC_050517.1:18627361-18630787 GCF_002922805.2 Oryzias melastigma
AAAAAAAAAAAAAAAAGTAATATTACAAGATTAAACTGTCAAAGTGAAACTACAGTTTAGCAAGTGAACGGCGTGTGCAACAGTAAGGCACACCGACTTCCTGTACATTTCAATTTGGTCAAACTGTCTTGGATTTGAACAGGTGAACTGAATGTTTATTGATAATGTTACAAAGGTTTGGAAATTAAATTTATGACTTATGTTTGTTTGATTTCGACAGTGCCCATTATTGAAGCCATCAATTTTCCTGCAGATATCCACTTCCGATCATTTCTTCCTCCATGAAAGGCAAGTTCTACACCAAGTCTGTCTGATGTTTCAGTCTGAAGAGGCCCAGTTTTTGGATTCTTGTTTTCAATGTTCTTATGCTAATAGTTATAAGATTTGTTTTACCAAAAAGGTTCAAAAGTTCTTTGTTTTTTGAAACCTATCTGGAATAAAGGCTTCACAAATCTTTCGTCTTCCGTATTAGAGCACAGCTCTGATAAACAGACGAGCTTTGGTGTTTTTTCTCTAAAATTTATTATGTTTATTCTTGTAAATACATGGCTTTTTTCTTGAAAATTACAAGAATAAAGTCGTATAGTTACAACTTTGAACGTCAGGCTACATTTTTTTACTCGCAGATGTACCAAATTTAAAGCTGTACAGTTACAACATTTAAACTCATTCATTTAAAACATTGAAACACTTGAAATTACGAAAAAAAACCTCATAAATTTAGCTTATGACTTTTACCTTTTTCTTATTGTTGGACTTTTTTTGGGTAAATTAATGGCTTTCTTGTAAATGTATGAATTTTTCTCTTAAATTACTACTTTCTTTTGTAAGTTTATGACTTTCTCATAAAATTATGACTTTTTATGTAAATTTATGAGAAAAATGTGACTGTAAAATATGACAATAAAGTCGTATAATTAAGTCTTCAAAAGTTATGGGGTAAATTTATCAATTTTTTACTCGTAAATGTATGTATTTTAAAATTTACTGTATTTAAACTCAATAAGTTACAATTTTAATAAAAAATTAAAAAGTCATAAATTTAGCCTTACTTTTGAAGTTGTGAATATACAACTTTAATCGCATAGTTCAACTTTTTCTTCTAAATTTATGACTTTTTCCTCGTCCATTTATAAGAAAAGAGTTGTAACTGTTAAACTGCCAGAATCAAGTCGTATAGTTTTGACTTCAAAGGTCATAGGCTAAATTTATGACTTTATAACTCATTTACATATTTTAAGAAATGTACGCCATTTAAACTAATTAATTTACAACTTTGAAAAACACAGAAAATCACGCAAAAAAAACTAATACATTTTGACTGACTTTTAAAGTCGTAAATAAAAAATGTCTTCTCATAGAACGTTGTATATTTTGTAAATCTAGGACTTTAAAGTTGTAATTTAAAAAAAAATTGTAAACTGGTCATAATATATATATATTTTTTTTAGATAAAATGTATTAAAAAAAACCTTTGTAAGATAAAAATAAATGCTGAAAATGTATTTTTTCTCGCCCATTAAACATAACTTTAAAACCTGTAAAAATGTTCAAATAAGAACTAACTCCTTGACACCTGAATTTATTACCAGTTATCAAAAAGAGTATAAATTTGCTTTAAAGAGATGCTAAATTAATTTAAGTTTGGAGCATGCGTGGTTTGATGCATATTTGCATCAATAGGCTCATGGATCAGAAGGCCTCTCCTTCCGTCTCCCACGAGTCCCCTCCCTTCACCCCTCCACCTGTTTGTCTTCTCCCATGAAGTGCTTACCGTCTCGTGACATTCCCACTGCCAGACACTTCTGCAGCCTGCAGTGCTGGCAGCGGTTGCGGCTCGTGCGGTCGATCAAGCAGTTCTTCTGGCGGGGGCACGAGTAGGCTGCATTGCTCTGCTGACTCCTCCTGAAGAAGCCCTGAAAAGTGGAGGCCACAGAAACACCTTGAGTTGCTGTAGGAACCCCCCACCCCCTGCAGGTGTTCTTCTGACACCATGGGATCAATTCATGTCTTCATCAATAGCTTATTACAGATTGACGGTGATTTATTGGATTCCTCTTTTAGTGCCGATATGTAAGGAAATTACAGCGCTGGTATTTCCTCGGCTGCGATGTTGTTGGCATTTAAAGAGCGCAGCATTTCACCACCGTAAGGGTGGTGTGTTCGGTGCAGGCACCATAACAGTGGACAGGATTTTTCTTTTTTTCTTTGCTGCACCAGAGTTATTAGTGTTGATTAATGCAGCTCCGGCGCGCGCACTGCTAAAAGATTGTGAATGCACACCGACTGGATTCCTCATCCTTTGACTTAATGAATTGATTCCAGCACATCATTAACATGCCCCACTCTACTGCTCCATACACATATGTCTTAATTAGCTGCTCATTGGCTGTTTAATTACAAGAAAACAGCTGACAGCTGCCAAGTTGCTTTATAATGGAAGCCATTATGGAAACAGAGCAAAACTGCCAGTGACAAGCAGGACTCTTTAATAATGCCATGATTTATGGCCCAAACTTTTGTACTTGCACATATCATTAAAGGCCTCTCTGCTTGGACTAATTAACAATCATTAAAGATACATTGCAGCAGTTGAGTTTCGTCCCCCTTTTTAGCGGCTGCACTGAACGTGTCCCTCACATGCGAGCATGCACAGGAGGAAACAGAAAAGGTACACACTTGCAGAGGAATGCTAATGATGTGCCTGGTGACAAGCACGGGGACAAGAATACACTCTGAGCACAAAATTCCCATCACTGTGAGTGTCTGGCGCTTTTTTTTTTTTTTTTTTGAAACAGTACAAAAGGTGGCTTCAATCGAAGCAACACACTGTAGCAAACAGCCAACAATCTGCTATAATTCAAAGCACTCCGCTTTTGATCATTTTATTTCAAGAAGAGGCGGCAGCAGCCGAAGCAAAAAAAAAAAGGAACAAAAAAGACATGTCCCTGGGAGAGAAAAGGCAGAGAAATGACTTTGTCCTACTAATTGTGGCTTTCTGTGATGTCTTCAGTGGTGCTTGACCACTTTAATGATCCATACTCTGTGTTTACACTTTACAGTCCCCCCTCCGAATCAGTGTAAAACTTCAGCAGCCTTTTCTGATCTTTTTTTCTTTCCTAGCAAGCAACTTTCTTCACCTCCTCCCCCCCTCCTCCGTCTTCCCCATGTCAGCTCTTCTGTCTCTCCCCCATCACACTAACGCGCTCGGTCTCTTGATGCTTACCTTACAGCCCTCGCATGTTATCACGCCGTAATGGATGCCTGATGATTTGTCTCCACAGATCTTGCAGGGAATTATTTCGATTTGAGCTGCACGGGAGAAAAAGGAGAGGAAGGAAATAAATAAGAAATATCAACATTTTGCTGTCACAAGTCACTGTACAACACACTCACCACGGATCTGCGTCGATACATGAAAGAGCA
>NC_050517.1:18630793-18644375 GCF_002922805.2 Oryzias melastigma
AAAAAAAAAAAAAAAAAAAAATCCCATCCTGTGCCTTTTTGAATCCTCACTTCCACAGAGCTTTAGCGGAATTTTTAGAGCTGCGTGCGCATGTGTGTTTGAAAAGTGAAGGATCCCATTAAAACGTCCTCACAAACAGCCAACGTAAATATGCTGCCAATTTGTACCCGGAGCACAACTTGTTTAAGATAAAAAACCGAGCTACCCGCAAACTTTAATATCCTGCAGCAGCACTCCTGTAAACCTTGCTCAATGACAATGGCTCATTTAGCCACGAGGAAGTCAGCTCCATGCTGGATAGTGTCACCTCATAGTCTCTTAAATTTCAAAACCGCACAAACTCCACCAGCAAATGCAATGCAGCCAGTTGGATGGAGCATGCGCTCACCTATGAGGCCTAATCAAAACTATTGCAAAGTTATATTTAGACATTTAAAATTGTTTAGCTGTAACTTATCTTTGCGAGCTTTTTTCAAAATCAGCACATGTTTTGTATCATTATGAACCAGGATTTAAAAATAAGGAATTTATTATTAAATAAAGTGAAAATCCAATATAAGATCCACTGGAAAAGATGACCAGGTGAAAACCATATGGACCATTTACTCAATGGAAAAAAATACTTTTCAACTAAAATTAAAGTTATACTTTTTCAGCAAAAATTGGAAAAATTGTGCCAATATATGGAAACCCACTAAAATTCACAGAGGATTTTAACACCTAAATCTTTGAATTAACACACCAAAACAACAGCCCAATTTCAGTGTATTGTGTTTATTTATTTTTGTTATTTGTTCTTGTTGCTGATTCATGTCTGTAAATGATGACAACTGAAAAGATAAAATTAAAAAAAAGAAAAGAAAAAACGATTCCAGTCTAGAAATAAGACTAAAAAACAAAAAATCCACTGGTTTATTGTTGAGGATTTATTACGAGCTTGAGCACATATATATATATACTTATTTACAACCGTAGAAAATACACATTTAACCAACATATTCAAATTGTTAATTGTTAACATTTTAGCGCTTGTATGTCAATAATGCACCTTTCAAATAATTTTTCCAGCTCGGTGGAGTAAAGGAAAACTTTTATATTCCCAACCCTTTTATGTTTTTTTAAAATTAAATTTAAAATTAATTCTTTTGTAAGAAAAAGTTTAGATTTATCTCTGAAAAATAAGTGCTATTTTAAGATCTTATGAGGATTTATTAAGATGGGCCAACTTTTAACCCTCATGCTCTCTTATGGGTCCAGATGACCCCACTTTTAATGTAAAGATGACTAGGATAGCATAAGGGTTAATAAGATTTTATTCTCATTTTGTCCTAAAATTAGTTTTTACTAAAAAATATTACACTAGCTTTTTGTCACTGTAATCAATAAACTACAATTAGGTACAGAAAAACTGAAAAATGTAAACTTTTTTCCTTAAAAATAGAAATAAAAATACTGTCAACATCCAATTTTAAGAAATTATATCTTGCAATTTGCCTTTTTTTCCTTTTTAAATACTTACCAAATGCACTTGTGTCAAAGTCAAGGCCCGGGGGCCAGATCCGGCCCACGGGGTAATTATATCCAGCCCTCCAGATCATTTTATATTATTATTAACGGCCCAATGTTATCTTGTATATTTGTGACAAGATATATTCTATGGAGAGCAAAATCTGTAAAGAAATTTAAAGGTTTTTTTCTTTTAACATTTACTTTACACCTAACTTGTATCATTTTGACAGAATATATTATTGTGGAGAGCAAAATATTGAAAGTGATTTAAAGTTTAAGGTAATTTATTCTGGAATAATATTCCTATCTGTTTTTATTAGTATTTATGTAAAAAATGTTGTGCTTTTAAAGTTTAAAGGTTTTACCGATTTAGTCCGCGACCTACTGGATTGGATTTTGGCCCCCTGTGTGATTGAGTTTGATACTCCAGCTTCAGTGGAATACTTTGCTTCTAGATTTTTTTATCTTATTGTAAAATTTCTTATTAAGCTACGATACCTTCTCCTAAAGATGAGTTTTCTTTTCCTGTTTTTAGGCTTCTGCTTTTAGAGTTTTGTGGTGTTGACATATCTGCAATCCCTACTTTAACCCAGAGAGGACAGACCTCATCCACGGCAGGCCCCTCCCTCTTTAGACCACAGGGTGACTCCACGCCACCAGAGACCTCCCAACTCTTGTTCTTTCAGCTTCGTCACTGCAGCCCCTGGTTCTCCATCCCTCACCCCCCCTCTGCATCCTCCAGAGATCTTTATCTTAAAAACCCTCCTCCCCCTCCTCCACACCACTAACATCCTCGTCTCGCCATTCCAGCAATCCGGAAAAATGTCGCCATATGATCTAAATCGAGGAAAGATCACTCTAGGGTAGGTTCTCGTGATGCAATGTTTATTTCGGTTTAATTTCCCCCAAACTAAGCCTCCTTTGAACCAATCAGCACAGATGTGCTGCTGCAATACAATTCAATTAAAAAAGAGAAAAAGAAAAAAAGGTCTAGCATTATAATTCATCTAAATTTAGAGCGTAAAAACTCTTAAAAAGTGGTGGCACATTGTCAGAGTGTTACATCAGCTTCTCCCCTCTAACCAGGCCTAACTGTCGATTACAATGCCTCAGATCTCTGCTAAAGATAAAAGGCTCCAAATATCCCGTGCACACCTTAACAAAAACCACTTTATTCTAGTTTGATCACATCAAAAGTACTTTTTTGTCGGGGTTCAATGTAGAGATCCCGGCCGGTTTTAATCAGCTGGCTGGGAGTCTGAAACGTGTCACGTGGATAATGTCCTTGTCCCTGAGGCATGCCCGGGAGAGCCTGGAAATGCAGAGCCTCTAATCCCACAACCCAGGAGCCACACTCTGTTCATTCAGGGATCCCGGTCTGTTCTCCTCGCACTGCTGGAGTCAACAAGAGGAGCCGTGTTTACTTGGAATTATCCGAGATTTTAGTAAAATGAACAAAAGGGGGGTGGTGGAACATGAACAATTAATGCTCCTGCAGACAACACCTCCTGCGATTTGTGGTTCTCGCACACAATGGAGGGCACTGCACCTCATTGGCCGGGATTAGAGGGGAATCCAGGCAGGAGGCGGGCTTTGATAGCCTAACTGAGAGGGTTAATTTATAATTAATCTTTTCCTTACTGTGAGCCGCTGCTTGTTATTTCATTTAGGTCTATCTCTGTTTGAGTGCACTTTATTGTTTGTTTTTGTGTTTTCCCCGCATGAGCATTAGCAGTGCAGTGTGTTTCAACTCCTTTAGCATTTTCAGCCTCATTACTTACATAATTTGTTCTGACATGCACTCACAACAACTGAAGCGTGCTGTAATTATGACTAGCTGTGGTTCTGGTGAGCTGCGCTGCAGTGGCAGGTCCCCGCCATTGGGTGGCAGTGCGAGGCTGCAGCTCTCGCTGTCGTTCCAAGTTAAGCCAAGCTTTCCACCCACACCATCCAACCCACAGGCTTTTGGCTATGAGCTCCAACCTCGGAAAGCTCCAGGCCTCGACTGCTGCTGCTGCTAGCAACCCCCCACCCCCACAGCATAGCTGTGAGATGCCTTCATCGCTCCTGAAGACGAGAAGCTGGCTGGCTGGGCGCTCGCTCTGGACCGACAGAGGCTGTGCCACATCAGGTGAAAGCAGTGGGAGTAAAAACACAAGAGTGCCAGACTGGGCGGTGCAAGCGTTCACACAAGAGTACTTTGCAAAAGCCTAATCGGCAGGAGGAAGCTCTCACCAGCCAACACTTTCACTCCACCGCTGCACAGTCCCCTGGACGCTCTGTGCATTCGACAGTAAAAGTGGTTTGTCTCCGGATCAACCAAAGTAGGCTTACATTTTCAGGCAAGAGGAGGAGAAGGATTCTACCAAGGAAATGCTGAGCAATGACAGTGAACTCATTGATGCATCAAGCAATATCTGAGTGACTGGTTGCTGGCCTTCAAGCTGCTCTTCAGACACTGAGGATGATTTAAAGTGAATTCACACAGGGGACTCAATCAAACAAAAAGACCTCCACTTGAAGGCACTCCCAATCTGGCAGTCAATATCTATTGACACAAGCTGGGGTGTTAACTGCCTCTTGGTGTGAAATAGACAGCTGTTGGCTCGCTTGAGCTTGACCGCTGCAGTCCCACTGATCCCATTGAGCGTGCCTGCCTGCCTGCCTGCGCGCCTCCATGCCAGCCGGCCCTGCCTGCTCTGTTTACGACATCAAAGCCAGGCGCGGTTACACGGGCAGCCACGCTCCAGCCCATCCCAGCAGCCTGCCTCTCTCTCTCCTCTTAGGCCCTCCGCACGCCGGGGCCACTTCAAAGACACCTGCCGGGGTGCCAAGATTGCGTTTTGAATCCCAGTTGCAGCACGTCCCCGAACGGCGACCACGAGGGTGGCTCCAGACGGATTTCCTGTTTTTGCAGCGTTTGTGTCTCCGATAACGAGCACAGCGGCGAGAGGAGACGGTCAAGCAGAGTGATAAAGCTTGTTCTTTGTCTGTCTGTGGCTGAGCAGCTCAAGGACACTGATTCACAACAGTAGCAGGCCCTTAGAGGGGATGACGTGTCAGTGCACATGTACAATGGAGCAGTGAGGCCACTGCATGTTCACCTATTGCCCTTCACTGTCTTCTCCAAAGCCCCAACATAAACCCACCACTAGAACAGTAAAGTACGTTATCAAAGAGCAGGAACCTATCAATCAATCGTGAAAAC
The DNA here is from genome assembly GCF_002922805.2 of Oryzias melastigma. Taxonomy (NCBI): domain Eukaryota; kingdom Metazoa; phylum Chordata; class Actinopteri; order Beloniformes; family Adrianichthyidae; genus Oryzias; species Oryzias melastigma. The sequence continues at coordinate 18,635,511 of NC_050517.1, forward strand.
CCATTACTATCTGCCACTCGCACGCTGGCAGCTTACAGTCAAGAGTTCTCTGTGGCACATATTTCTACAATCCATCTTCTATTTAGAGAACTCCTGTTATTTCATTTATTGCAAGAAAACAAACAGAAAATAAAAATGCCGGCTTTGGCAAACATGGAAAATCTCCGGTCAAAATCTCCTGCCTGTTCCCACTGAACCCTTGGAATACTGACATAACATTGACGGATTAGGATTATCCCCAACATTACAGACCAATGCCCAGGCCACCATCATGATGCGGAGAGCTTAACCCATTACTCGATTGGGCCATTAAATCAGTTTCCAACAGACTTGTTATGAGCCCCAGTACACACACCCAGCCTGAACTTCAGGCTTCTGTCCCGCTGTGTATCCAGACAGCTTTCTTCAGGCATTTATCATCATTAAAGAAACAACAATCAAAAATTCTCAGCGTTGCCTAAGCGAATGTGTTTTTTTGCACGTATGTGTGTGTGGTGTAAAGCATGCTGCACAGGCAGCTGTCAGTGACAGAGTGACGCAAGTCACTGGGCTCATGTTGGAGATTACGTAAGGTGGACAGAGCGGAGCATTAGCAGCAGATTAACAATTCTTCCCCCATTGGAGGAACCATCTTATTATGCCTCCTATTTGTGATTTTTTTTAACAATATATTTCTTAAACAGCAAATGATCACATTTGTGCTTGAGCGATGTAACAAAGAGCGCCGTCTTAAAGAAACATGCTCATGTGGTCGACGTGTTCACTAATAATGCAGTTGTGGTCCTCTTGCATTGGATGTGTCTATACATTTTTACGCATGAAGTGTTTTGGCAAAAGGGAATCAGCTGTTCTTCTCCACACAGACACCCGGAACAGACAGATCTCGCTGTAGAGAGGCGACAGCCTAACAAGACGAATCAGAAGTCTGTCTCTCTTCATGTGCCAGGTCTCTCCTGTCACATGAAGTCAAGCAGCACAATACTTTTTTTTTTTTATTCCCATTTATGCAGTTGGAGAAAAAAAAGAGGTTATATGAATGTCAGCAGCAGAGGACAGTCATGACAGGGAAACAGTATGAGCTCTGCAAATGTGCTGAGGATGAAACCATTTTGGGGATTTTTTATACTATGGAATTGGTGACATATAAAAGGTACCTGCAAAAACAAAGTATGCATCAGTGCCTTCAACAGGCAAACCTACTCTGTTATGAAGCATTGAAGTCCCACTCCCATGATCTTTTGATCTATTGTAAAAGTGTTCCCAGTAGTCCTATAATTATAAATTAGGTGTTTTAAGCCCAAATCAAGTAACTTGTGTCATTTTTATATACAGGACTTAGTTTCTGTAGAGCAGCAGTAGTTCACTGTGTGGGTAGAACTGTTGGTGCAAAGTAAGCCCACCCCCATTTCCTATTATCCGTCTGTTTACACGCTCTCCCACTAGCTTACAGCCCCCTATGCTGGATTTATACTGGTCCAACTCCATCAGTTAGTTTACATTAGGAGCGTCTAACTTATTTTGGTTCAGGAGTCCACATTCAACCCGTCTGATTTCAAGTGGGCCAGACCAGTAAGGTAATAGCAAAATAACCTTTAGTCAACTTGTTTTTTGTAGCTTTGTTTTTTTTCTCAGTTGGAAAAAATGCCTCAAACTATCTAGTAACCTAATAACGTATTATTAAATTGTTCATTGTGTTTATTTCTTGATCTCTTGTTATGCCAGTCATGCATAACCTGTGCTTCCCCTAGTGGTGGAATTGTGCATTGCGGTCATTTCTTTAAAGAACCATAACTCGCCACAGGAATGAGCTAGAAATTTGCTTCTTTTTTCAATATCCTTATATGTTTTCTCTTCATGACTGGGCAGGATTAAACCGGACCTTATGTTTGACGCCCCCTGGTTTACATAGTCTCTATTGCGTCTCTGGTTAAACTCCCCCTGGCTCCCGGTGGAGTGTTTTTTTTCCTGCCATTCCTATGTCAAGTAGTTCATCCAGGACTTTGGTAATCAGGTCCCATACCATTTTCCTTATCAATGAGTTATTGTAAAATTCCTTTTTTTTGTCCTTAAATGATGTTGTGTTTTTGTACTTCCAAAATTACACTTTAGTCATCCATGGCAAAAATAAATACCAGCGTTATCGCGCAGTGATAATGTGCATTATCGCATGGGCGCATTAACCTTGAATATAAAATACTATTTTTTTAAGTTTTATTTTGAAAGTATAACAGAAGATTTTATTTGGAAACTGGGCTCTCGTTTCTCCAGCTTTTCACCAAGAAATCGACAGACTGGAGTTCTTGCATAAAGCTTGCATTACAAGATGAAACCGTCAGACGCAGACATGGCAGAGGCAATGTCAACATTTCAATAACTTAACAAAAGTTCTACTTTTTTGTGTCATTGCAACAGATGAATTATTTTTGACTGTATCGTTTTCTTTATGTAAATTATTGTACATATTCGGACGTAGGGCTGCACGGTGGCGCAAGTGGTTAGCGCTCTCGCCTCACAGCGAGAAGGCCCCGGTTCGAATCCCGGCTGGGACCTTTCTGTGTGGAGTTTGCATGTTCTCCCCGTGCATGTGTGGGTTTTCACCGGGGACTCCGGCTTCCTCCCACCGTCCAAAAACATGCTTCATAGGTTAATTGGTGACTCTGAATTGCCCCTAGGTGTGAATGTGAGAGTGAATGTGTGTGTGATTGAGGCCCTGCGACGGACTGGCGACATGTCCCGGGTGTACCCCGCCTTCGCCCATCAGTGGCCGGGATAGGCTCCGGCACCCCCGCGACCCCGAATGGGAAGAAGCGGTCAAGAAAATGGATGGATGGATATTCGGACGTGAATTTTTATCAACCTTTGTCTTTTCTCCACTTCCCAGTTATTGTAAATAAGAGCTTACTTGGTTAAATGAAAAATAAAAAAAAACAAAAATGCACAGTAGACGGACCAGAGTAAATCACAACAGAACAATAACAGTGGAACAAACATGGCGAGCTATCTTGAAGCTATCCAGCTGTTCAGTTTTGAGCCAGCTCGAACGAGGAAAACAAAGACGTACATGGATCTAGTCGCCTACAAGTGGAAGCATTGGAATGGAGAGTAAAGGGCTGCCGATTGTAGTTTCTATGTTATAGCTACAAGCTTTTTCCAACAGCATTTTTGCGTCTGCCCCTGATTTCCAATTATTTGAATAATGAAATACTCAGAAATGCACTTTTAAGCTTCACATCTGTCCACCATCAAGAGAAAAATACAAAACAAAACAAAAGACACGTTTTCGGGTCTCTGGCTAATTCCCCTCCTATCACTTAGCTCACTCTGCAGTTAACCTGCTTCACTAGAGCAGGAGTACAGTTGAAGAGATATTTGTCTTCCACAAAGTGAGCTTTTAAAGCCCTACTCTGTGTTCCTTCGCAGCAGAGCAGTGACTTCAAGCTCAGGTCTGGACTGTTGCCCTGGGCTGCTTTTTAGATGAACTCATGTGTACATCTCTGTGTTTGTTTGTGTGTGAGGCCTATTAATATTTCAGCACTGCCCAACTCCAGATGTCTGTACAACACAGCAGTGCTTCTCTCCTCATGTCTCTCCCTGTATTTACTTGACTGTTTTATTGAAGTACATTCTGACACCCTCTACAAGCCAAAGCAGGAGAGGGAGCGATGTATTCCCAAAATGCTGCGCAAGACATCTCTCTTCATTTCTTTCTCCACTGGTGTAGCAGTAATTTGGGCACTAATTTATGTGTTGTTGTGGCAAAGATTGACGAGCTTCCTGACTGGGAGTCTGCTTCGGTGCACTCATGGGGAAACAACAAAAGCCCGGGTTTACTGAGCAGACGAGCACCATGAAGGGTAGCATGTGTGCGCGCCTCCTCTCCCCTCCCTTGTCTGCCCCACTTGAGCTCCAAATTCTCTCTACCATTGCTCTTCCTTTTCTCTCTATGGACCCCCCCCACTTCCCCACCCACCTCCACCTATCCTCATTTTTATCTGCAGTGAAAAGGGAAGTTGTGCCCAGCTGTCGGAGTCCAGGGGACACACACAGGAGAAATCCCGTTCATTCAGTCGAACGGTTTCCATTCGGCAATAAAAATGCCTGAAAATAGAAGTTTTCTGACACTGCCTCTGCGTTGATTGTGTATTGGCCGCTTTGTGTGCAGGTTGGCACATCCAAACTCAAAAATCACTGAGGCTGAAATCACAAAGGGCCGACTGGTTGACTTGTGCGGAAGCAGCTGTTGAATCCTAAGAGTTAGCCGAGGCTCGCGCGGCGCCCGTAAACCTCCTGCATGACCATCTGAACCGAGCGGGCGGCGGTTAAACTCTGGGCTGCGTACAGTCACTTAGTGGGGCACCTCTCAGCCCCGCTGCTCCCTGCAGGGATGGCAGCCTCGCAGGCTCCTTCAGAAAAACACAGGAATATATAAATAATGAATCCTTCAAAACATCCACTGCAATTACACGCAGAAACCTTTACATAACAACAAAGAGCCTTGTTCCATTGCACCAGGGAATTTGATACTGCCACACTGTACAACTTCCTACCTCCTTTAATTGCTGCATTAGCATGCATTTCTGTAAGACAACCACACTTCTGCTGTGAGTTTTTTAATGGGATATTTCTTCCGTATCACACAGCAAACTTAAAATTTGGGGCCAAATAACTTACTGTGCGGTTTTCATGCCACACAGAGTAACTAAACAGAGTGTGTTTACCTCAAAAATGGGCAAAGTGCAGATTTGGTCACTTATGGTGAATAATGACGAGAGAATTGAAAGTGGGAGGGAGAGCAGAAAAAGGTCTGGTCCCATGCTGCTGCTCAGGGTCAGTGGGTCAGAGGCGCGCAGCCAGAACACACATGCAGAGCAGGCTGAACAGTTCAGCTGACAGTAATTGTCCCTCTGTGGTCTTCTTAGAAAAACATGTTTCCAGGCAGCACTGACTGGCTGCATGAGCCAGATAGTAATCATGATCTTGATTCACTCCATCGAAGAAGGAAGCGCAGCGCAGGGCGCTTACGGCACGAGTCAGGGTTGCCAACAGAGCCCTCATCAGGGAAAGAAGCAAAAAGACAGAATAACCGTGGATAATTAAATAGGCAAGATCCACAAAACTAAAGGAAAAAGCTTAGCTTTAGTTCAAAACCATTTGTCAATTTTACCACATTTGAAGAATATGTCAATATAAAATAAAAACATTGGTTTATTTTGTTATTGAGGTAATTAAAAAAATAGAATAACAGAAAATAACATATATATGTGAAACATATATATATATATGCATATGTCATATATATAACAAATACATACGTATGTATATGTATATAATTATAACATATATGTATATCTTTTATATATATATATATATATATATATATATATATATACAACATATATATGTATACGCTATAAATAGCGCATATACATATGTATATGTTGTATATATATATGTGTTGTATAAATATAACACATATATATATATGTTTTAATCATTTGATTTTGACTCAAAATCTCATATTTCTATTCAATTTTTAATTGAACACGATTCATTTAAATATTAATCTATCTGTCAAATGTACCTTTTAAAAAACAATTTAATATTTAATGTCAATTAATATATTTTTCCATTTTTTTAGTCTTACTCGTTAGTTACCCTTCAGTTATTCATTACTCGATAATGTGGAAAATTTCAAAAGGTTTCCTCATTCAAAATTCTTTACAGCAGTATACTATTTAACAGTTTAGATGTTTTTTTTTTTTTTTTTTGTTTCTAGCAGGAGGACTGATGAGCTCTACAGCCAACATTCAGCTCGAAGGTCTTGGGTTTTCATCAGCCGAAAAAGAGCAGGCAAGGACAGGGAAGACGAATGACATCAATGGCTAGCCGATACTTCCAGGGACGTGTGATTGAGACAAATGAGCCTTGTTATATCAGCTGGGATACTGAACCCCACTGCTCAGAGATCCAGAGCTTGATAGAGCTGAAACTAGACGCACCCAACCTTTCTACAGATCATCGGTATCATGGGGTCGGAGAAGTTGAGCTTTCTTAAAGTTACTGTTTTACTGCACTACTTTTTGTCTAAAAGTGTTTTTTATTTCACTTTTTATTCTCTGGAACACGTATAATATGTAAATATGGTTAAATATTTCAATCTTCAAGTAACAACGACTAAAATTACATCCACATATATTATTTAAATCTAAAGGAAATTGGAAAAAAACAGAAAACAAAGCAACGAGGAAGTGAATTTCAACACTTTAAACTATCCCATATTTATTCTCTAAGTTCCTTTAATGGTTTTTCCTCTTTAAATCATACAACATTGGGAACTATAGTCTGTTTACTTTATGGTGTAATTTTACCTCCGAAACGAGTCAGAAGGTAACTAACACTAAGAAAGGGGAAGTTTTTGATAATAAAATGATGACTAAAATAAAATAAAATAACTGCTGTATTCTAACTATATTTACTTAGATGCTATAATGACTTTTATATAAACAGGAAAAAAAATATAAATATAATGCAATTCAGCCACAAGTGTTCATTTATTTGTATTGTGGTTGCCTAAATGACTTTTAATAATGTAAAAAGTAAATATCAGTGAAAAGCTTCCTATGAATGGAGAAAAAAGGATTTTTTCCGTGTTAGTCAGAAGTGAATAACAATACAGGAAGGTCAACAGGAGTGTAAAATGTTAACATCCTGTTGATCTGAGCGGCACTTTCATATGGGACATAGTGTGAAAGTAAATGTCAAGCTTGGAGATTTCAGGTTCTGCCAAAAGATCAGTTTCTGTCACATGCTTTGTAGCTCCTGACAAGTGTTTTTTAAACATGTTTTCTGATTACATCTTAAGGGTTGAAGCAATGCTCTGTGTAAGAATGTTTAGGGAAATATTTGATTTTTTTTCAAAGTAAGAGTATGTATAATCTGGTTTCAGAGATACTGAGAAATTGCACCGCCATGCTACAGCTGTGTCATACAGTATAACGGCATTCCTCGACGACAGGGGTGCACACGGAGTATCCACTGCCACGGAGAGTTCACGGACTGCTTACAGCATGCGAGCACATTCCCCTGCACCGCTGTTTTCACAGTCCTGCAAACACTGGCCTGGTTTTGTTTAACATGGTAGGGATTAGGCAGCCATGCACAAAGCATGCTTTCCCCTCCTTGTGCACGCTCCCTGCCACCTTTTTTTTTTTTTTTGCGAATGAGCTCCTCTGACTGTCACCGAACACGCTGTGGTGATTTAATCCCAGGCAAATAAACAAGTGCCAAGATTAGTGATTGCATAAACCCATCCCAAAAGCCCTGGAATAACAATAAGCTCTTTGGCCTGCTCAGCTGCCACAGAAACATGCTTTGTGTCAGTTGACAACCAGCAACCTCTTACTACACCGCTGCCACAGCCGTGAATATCTTGCACCTTGTTGCTTCCGTGGAGACGAGACACTGGTAAAACTTTCACAGTGACTGAAAGTTAGCAAAAAAAGTCCTTGTCTCTTCCTTCTGATAATCAAGGACAGCACACAGAATGTTTGGTCTAGCGTAATCAGTGTTTGTTTGAGGACATAATAACAGCAATTTGCCAGGAAGGTCTACTTTCTTGCAGTTTCTCATTATTTTGTCAGTTTAGAAACTAAAATTGAATTATTGAGAAGAAGGTTTACTTTTAAGAGGGACATTAGAGGAGTGTGCGGAGAAATAAATCACAACCACGCCCGACCAAAAAGGGGCCATTAAAATGACATTAGGATCACGGACCACCCTCTCATTTCTGTCTAACCAGCTCTGCAGCTCCGTGATGAGCTGCTCCGAGATGAGGTGCGAGCTCTGGAGACACGGAGGGCTGGGGGAGTGCGGAGCGCTGCACAGTCTGCCGGTCCAGGGGCAGGAGAGCGTGGGATGTCCAGCTGAAGAGGGAGGCCCCCTCTCCAGGAGGTTGCTCTTCAACATGAAGGCAAAGGCAGGCCTCTGCCTAATGAGGGGTGAAGTGGAGCCCCCCTGTGGGACCCCCTCAGGCACATTCATTAGGAGATGAAATAGCGTTTCCCGCGGCAGAGCAAGTGTCTGCGTTGACTCGGACATGTTTAATTTAGGGCCGTATGAAAGCAGAAGGCCACGCTGGCCAGGTCTGCTCTCATCAGTCAGGGGAATCAGCAGCACATGGGGTCAGAGAGCCTGATCCGGACCAAATCAAATGATCCCAGTTTCTTTTTTTTTACATTTTTGGTTTGATGTCAACTTTGAAGCTAACCACATGAAGGCTACCAAGAATGACTGCATTTTCTGCTCTATAAGTTACATTTAAAAGCCTTAATTTTCTTTCAAAAGAACAACAGTGCGCTTTATAATCTGGAGCGTCTTATATATGGATTAATTCTGGTTGCGAGACTTCTGGGAAGTCTCTAGGACACTCGACAGCTCTACAAAATGGCAAACGCTATATAGTGCACCAAGTAGTGAGTAGAGAAGAAATTTGAACACAACCTGGCTTTTTTGTGTGGCTAACAAGTTTTATACGCGTTGAAAACAAGGTTTAGAATAGCAGATATTGTGAATATGCTAACGTGGCTAACCCTTTTAACATGGCTAACGTATAGTGTGTCAAATTGTGTTTATTTTAATGTGTTACTAACAAGGTTGGGAGTTAGCTTAGTCACAGCACTGTTTGTTTTAGCGGTATCAGTCTGTTTTTTACGTGTTGCTAACAAAGTTGGGATTAACAGGCATTGTGAATATGATAACGCTGCTAACCCTTCTAACATTAGCTTACATGTTAAAGTTGGGAGTTAGCAAAGTCACAATAACGTTTTTTTTTTTACAGTATCAGTCTGGTTTTATATACACACACAC
>NC_050517.1:18644480-18664614 GCF_002922805.2 Oryzias melastigma
TTTTTTCAGCCTACACATTACCAAAAAGGTTTGGAGTTAGCATAGTCACAGTAATGATTTAAATAAGAATTAACAGTATAAGACTATATTTTTTTTGTATTGCAAACATGGTTGGAAATAACAGGTAGTGAATCAAAATGGCTAACATGTTACAGTATCAGACTGTAGTTAGCATAGTCACAGCAACATTTGCTTAAGATATATCAGTCTGGTTTTTAACAGTGTGTTTTTTTATTAAGAAGGTTGAGAGTAACAGGTATTGTAAATATACTAACAGTGCTAATCTTTCTAACGTGGCTAACGTGCAGCAGTGTCAGACTGTTTTGTTTTTTTTTTTTAGCCTACATGTTACTAACAAGGTTGAGAGTTACAGGTATTGTGAATACTGTAACGTGGCTAACGTGTAGCGGTCACAAACGTGAATTAAAATGACTGTAAACACAATTAATAGTCTGACTGACTTACTTATCTTTGACTCTTTTGTCCCACTTTATAGTGAGGTGCGTCTTATGACACAAGTTCAAAAATAGACCATTCATTGACGGTGTGCCTTAAAATCTGGTTTGCCCCATGGTGCGGAAAATACGGTACAATATATCAAACTCTTAAGTAAAAAAAAAAAAAGGAAAAGTCTAACAGGAAAGCTGTTATGGTGAAAAATGTGCAGCTTATCATGAGTTTCCTTTCCTTCAATGCATTGCATTTTGTTGCATCTTTTTGGCCAGAGGCAAAAATAATAGATTCATTTAGCCAGTGGTGGTTTGCAGAAAGAAACCAAGGATTATGGTAATGCTGCACTGAGTGCTGCAAGCAAAATACAGTAAGAAAGAAACTGCTGCAGCAATAGGCACACAAATGCATGCTAGAAAAAACCTAAAAACAACAACAACAAAAAACCCTCATATCATTCATGATACAAGACAAGAGGATTCTTGGGGATTCTTCTCTACCTCCTTTTGAAGGGCATCTGTCCACAGTGGTTCAGATATTGCACATGTTCACTTATCACAGCTGCTTATCCTTGTTCTTGACGAATCCTCACATTTATTAACGCTGTCTTCTTGCCTTGTTAGATGTGTATAACCAATCTCCTGTAATTAGCGACTGCTAACCTTTGGGGTGCTAATCCCCCATGAACTGTGGATTTGTACATCAAAGCCCACACACTCCTATATAGCTGGTGCAAGAAATTACACTCTATTTGAAACCTGCAATTATTTGTATAGCATGGATGCAAACAGTCTCCTCTTTTATGTCTCTAAGAATCCCGTGGGTTTGCAGTAAAGAATCCTTAATCCACACCAGTGGAATCCAAATATAGAGCTAACACCAGCCTCCAAAAATGTGGATGCGCCGCCAAGTGCCTGTCGTGCGCAAAGTGGAGGAAAGCTCCTCTCCCTCCTTCTCCTTTGTTTATAGTTATGATTTGATCTCTTTAGGAGATTAGATGCATCATATGAGGAATGGGTACTGCCCTGAGGGTGCAACTCAAAGAAGGTTCAGTAACTGAGCATGGCTGCGTTGCAGTTCTGCCCTCTCCTATCAACAAGAGCTGAAAGTTAATAACTTAATCAATGGTCTTGGCTGCTGTAGAATCTAATCGCATGCCCAGGAATCTGTCAGCGGGGTCAACGCTCTTTAGACTCAACTGCGATCAGCACTCCCAGCCATTCAAGGCTGGTTTAAATCCACTGCGCAGGGAGGGAGAGATTATAGAAGAGTGAAAATAACCAAGACACTGTATCCCACCTAACGCACACACAAATCCAGACACACAAACTCAACACTTATGCGTGGAGGACGCCTCCAGCGTTTGCAGTTTTTAATGAGAAACATGAGTCTCGTGTATCAATGATGCACAGCATGGGAACAATAGGCTTGTCTTTAATTCCATCAATCTTCTGTATTTATCCTTGTATCACATCAATACCTGTCAGCTGAGCAAGGTGAAATGAACCACATCTCACAGGCGGAGTCGGAGCTACGCCGCGCAGAGTAAATACGCAGCATCCTCAAAACTTCGGGGGAATGTGGTTTTATGACAAATTTAGAGCACGGGTTGTGCGCGAGGATTGCGAGACGAGATGACACAAGGACCATCCTTCAAGGCACGTACTCTAGTGAGTGATTAAAAAGCTATGAATTAACAATGACGCTGTTAGGTATTTAGGAGAAACTCTACACCTCAGCTGTCACCTAAATCTTCTCGTGGAAATCTCTTTACTTACCTCACTGTAACAAGGATCCTGCTTCTTTTACCTGCTTAATTTGCGAACTGACACTCCACTTTTTGGCACCTCATAGAAAGCGCAAGCACAATTGTCAAAAACGCTGGAAAAGCTCAAGAGTGACAAGGAAAAGACTGAGACTCAATTGGTTCAAACTTGCATGCCGAGTTGTTTGAAAACACATGTACGGGTTTTCGTGAATCTGCTGTTGTGCGTAAGCAGACATACCAGCATGCAGGATCTCCTGATTTTATATGTGCAATAACACAAGATTTATGATCTGATAAAAAAAGTAACATATAAAAACACTTGGAGGATTGGCTTTGAGCGATGGCAACACCCCGGCAAGCGGCCAAATGATGATTTATACTTTGGTTTTGGAGTGCATGGGGCAACAATGTATATTTCTTTGGTGTAGCTGGGCTTCTCGCCGCAGCACAGGAGCAACTGAGACAGAATACATTTGGTATAAAATTGCTTCATCTGTTTACAATTCCATTTGGAGTTTATGAGAAAGACAGCCAAACACAGCCTGATATATTGCCCCCATGTCACGGCATGGCAGGAGCATCCACACAAAGATTCATCTCTCACTTAGAAGCCAAATGATACGTCTAATTTGCTGCAAGCACAGTTATTTTTAACCTCTCCAAGCTGTCAGATAATGGAGCCTGACTGTCAGCGCTGGAGTGTGCGAGTGTGTTAAAAGGTTGCAAACTCTTTTCAATTTATCATTCCCTTTGAGGGAATTACAGAATGCACATTCCCATTAGTACACCTGATTGACAATGCCTTTCTCTTTTAACAAAAACCAAAGGAGGGGTTAAAAAACATGTTGACTGGATTAAGACGGATGCATCCAACTACATTCGCCTGACACAGGCACTGCCAACAACGGTGATGCCGGGAAACATCTCGGAAAGTTCAAGCGTGTGATGAATTCTTGTGTGGTTGTTAGCGGGACGACGTGGGGGTTGTATTTTAAGTTACGACAAAGAAGTGCAGCTCGCTACACTGACACGAACTACTCTCTACAAGCTGTTCCTGTCTCATTCCGTCCACATTTACAAAGGTGACCCCATGGACTAAAAATAATGTGGTGCTACACGTATTAAGTTAACTTTTGAGCATTTATTTCTGACAACAAATTTAGATTTTGGCTGCAAAATGGGAAAACTCACTTCTGGTAATGTAATGCAAGAATCTAGTTACGCAAGTCCAGTGGAGAACTTCTTAATCAATATACTGCTTGTGGACTGGCGGTTAGCGTCAGTGGTTTGGCTGAAGTAATTCAAATGGACACTAATGGATTCCTTGCGCTCATCAAACACGCGTGTAAATCCCAGCAGTTTCGAATGTTTACCGGACTGCCGACATTCCCAACAAACAGCTCTGATTGCATTTCGCCAACAAGATGACAATATCGTCTTCAAGGCACTGAAACGTGCAAAGAACCACTTACTGGCAGTGTTAATATAACTGAACCCAAGCCAATTTGACAAGCTTAAGCTCAATGCAGCGTCTATGATGTAACTGCTTTAGTGCTTAGTCACCTTTTGGGCTCACAATAAGTGGCAATAAGAACTCTTAGGGCCCTCTCACTTTCCAACTGTAAATAGTTTCACTGTCCCAATAACCAGATGACCTCTAATGTTTGCTAACTCCAGCTTACAGCTCCTTACATAAGAGGAGTGAAGGGCCTCTCACAGAGCGCCTTCACAACAGGTAACGCTTGGTGCTTTTTAATTTAGTTCTTGTAAAAGGCCGTTCAGTTCCGAGTAACACTTCCAAGCGATCAAATCTGATTCCAATTTGAAGGAAAATCTGCTAGTAAACCAGTGGCGTAACTTTAGCTGCTGAGACATGAGCGGGCCAGAGCTCAGGTGACTCATTACGAAACTGATCCGGACCTCCATGTTGAACCATAAGCCGGGATGTTCTTGCATTGAAATGCCTGCACAAAGTAATGCACAACATTTGATCAAAAACAATACAGACAGCAACTTTTAGTGAGACAGAAACTCCCTCATCAAGTTTCAAAAGTAAATCAGAATCTTCTTTTTAAGTTTGCAAAAAGATTCGTGCTTATCAAAACATATTTCTTGCAAATAGGCTGACACCATAGAATGCTGTACTTGCTCAAAAAAAAAAAAACTTGCTGAAAAAGCTTTTGTACATTCTAACCAAGAGCTCACACGTCATGCTTCAGCAAGAGAGCAGAAAGTGTGCCTCCATATTGGCATTGTCTGCTGCCTCATCTCGTAGGAAGCTCCACTTCCAGCAAGGTGCCAGAAGGAATGCTGGTTAGGGATTACGGAGGTAGCAGCAAACGGTGCTGGGTCAGTACTTGGCATCTTATCTTCCGAAGGAATACGAGCTGCTAGAACTTTTTTTTACATCGCTCCCCCGGTCTGTCAGGAAACACTGTGACACCCTCTATGATCTGAAACAATCCCCTCTCAGCGAGCCCATCATTTCTGCCTCTACCATCTTGATACAACCAGAATTTTGTCTGCCTGTTCATTTTGGCACAAACATCACATTAGAGAAGAACAAAGCTCAGGCAATTTTCTGGTAAAGCTATTGCGATTTCCCTCCATTCTAGTCAAATTACAGAAGCGATCACAGCGGGAGACTTCAGAACTCGGCTATCAATCAGCCACAGCAATTCTCCCAGCGTGTTTGTCAACACTGCTGCCTCATGTAATTGGCGTAATTGTCAGGTTAAGGGCTGGAAACAAACTGGGCGTCCTCTGGCGAGCTCGGGCCGTGTCATTAAAGGGACGTGTTTCTGGAGGCGCTCCCGGGGACGCAAGCATGTCAGAGCGACAGCTCGTCTGATAAAATGGCTGCCTCTTATCTCTACTGTGCATATGAAAGGCTTATGCCTTCTCCATGACAGATTCCCTCGCCACGTCGCCACGGGATTTGCCCAGATATACGGCGGGAAAAACAATACATCACACGTATGGCTCCATCATCGCTACATTGTCACATATTATGGCTCAACTTAAGAAAATTAACAGACGTTGGATGCTTCTCTTACATACAAAAGTGGTAATTATCTCCATAATCTATAAGGACACCAGGATATAGAAATTATAAAGCATACATGCAATTAGCATGATGTTGAGGGGCAGAATGTGCAGAAAAAAATAATCATCTGTATGTATCATCACCGCTGGGTAGCATCATTATTAATCTGACAGTATTGGTACAGCTCTTTGTTTGTTTACTCTGATTGCTCTTTTAGTACCAAAATAAACAGCTTGGCTCCTTTGAGTTACAGCGATATAATTTGTTGGAACAGCGCAGGCATTTATCTATAAATTTATTTTCAATTTGAGGTAAGCTGCAGTTATGAAAGCTAAATCACTACCAGGGAGAAGATTATTCTAATTACTAACCAGCTGTCGCACATGCTGCACGAGCAGAGGATGTGTCAGAACACAGAGCAACCAGTAATCAGTTTCACAGAATCATTTGAGCACGCAATTACATCTCGCAATAGATGTTAAACATGAAATCGTCCTGATTTGTATGGTGAAGTTGTTAAACTAAAGGAAGCACATACCATAACATGCCATGACTGAATTTAAGAACACACATTTTATGGTCAATTTGTGATGCAATCTGAGAAGCAGGGTTTTTTTTTTTGTTGAGAGCCTGATGGAATTTCAGGGTTTCGCAAAAGACACTCTGACCTCCCAACAGCCTTCAGTGAGAATGGAAATCGCATAAAAGCGCTAATGTGGGTAATGTTTATTTCAAAGAAAGGGGGGAAATGGAAAAAGTGAAGGTATGCTGTGATTTAGTCATGCAGTAAGCTGGTAAGGCGGAGAGGAGAAGAATTTTTCTCATATGATAGTCTGTCTTCTCCCAGCTTCAATATATCTGAATTACACCGTAATGCAAGCATGGCTCGCTCCCAAGGGGTTTTCTTTTGCCATTTGCACTGCTAGCACTGCAATCCCCCTGACAGGCTTGTTTATGACTGCTCCGCTATCAGAGGGCTGAGCAGAGCCAGCGACGAGCCTTCATTAGAGATTAAAGTGACCGTCACAAAGTCCAAAATCATCACTGCTTTCCACAGCGGAGCCACTGAATGGGCTTAAACCCAGGCATCACACAGACCCTCAGCTCCACTCCACTTCCTTTTTTGCATTTGCATCCATGAATGTCATTTAAAGACATTTTTTAAATAGCCTACAATCAATCTTCTCGTGTTTAGGGCTTGGCTGTTATGAAACAGCAAATTGCCTTGAACAGAGAAAGCATTGTTAGAAGTATTTGTCCAATACTACACAAACTAGAAATTCCTGCATCGTCTGAGGGTTAAATGCAATTTTAATGATACTTGTTGACAAGAGAGCTCATTTCCTTTCAACATGACGATACAGCTGATTCCCCTGGAGCCACTGGACATTATTTACATGAAAGCATACACGATACGAAATAGATAGTGCAGCTCAAAGAACCCCTTGACATTTTGTGCACACGGCTGATTAAAATGACTAAAGATTCCTGGTTTTGCGTGGATCCACAGCTTCCTCAAAAGGGAATCTTCAGCTGGAGCCGTGCTAATTTTGCAGTGGGGAATGCTCACAGAGGCACCTTCAATTCAGGAAGTTCTTTTACACCAACACTGCAGGTAACAAAGTGCACCGCAGCTCAGAAAACAATGGCAAACAGAGGTTAAACAAAGCCTTTTATACACATTACGCCATTGCTTCTACCATCACAATTCTTGCTGTAACTCCAGAACAAAAGCCGCTATTCTCTGAGGAACATGAAAGACAGACACCTGTCAATCACTGCTCCTGCGACTGCATATTGTCGGTGTTGGAGGCTGCAGGAATGGAGCCATGTGCAATATTCTGATAATATTTCATGCAAACTAATGCAAGTCAGAACACTTCCCTGCTGGCCAGAAGGAGTGGGAATGAGAACAGGTAATTATCGGATTGCCTCGAGGCAAGAAATGATAGAGATTGCAGAGAATGGATATTTAGCCCTGCTAATGAAGGCCCGTGTTTGGGGTGTACTGGCAAAGAGGAGCAGAGGGAAGCTGGGATGGAGCTTGGCGGGAGGCAGAGCCTGATAAGACCATCTCACATAATGGCCATCCAAGGCCTGCTTCGGAGTTTGTACCAAGACTGCAATGACACAACCTCACTATTCAATTTCTCCAAACATCTACATTTCATTTTATCCAACAAACATTTTTATACAGCATGTATTTAGTTTTTACAAGAATAAAAATGGCTGAAAAGGCTAAATTTCATGTATAATTTGAAGGAAGGGTCAACCTTTTGACGCCGTTCCCACTGAAAGGTTTGTGTTCTCAAACCTCCACAGCTGAAGTTTAAGTCTTGAGAAATAAAAAAGCGATTGCTGGTTTGTATATACACCGCTTCCCCCGGATGAATATGAAAGTTTAATCACGGCATTCACATTCAAAGACTTTTTTTTTAGCAAGACCTGCTTGCAGACATCAGAATTGCTAATTTGCCGGTTCGCCCAGGAAGAGGTGGCTGATGCTCGAGGAGGGGACGAATGGAAACAGGAGTCTGATTTGTCCAGATAACCTTGAACCCCGGCACTCAGCTTCCTGTGGATGTACAGAACTCAATCAGTCCCTCTTTATCACGCTGATCCGAGCGCAGCGGCCGGCACGTTGCCACGGCGGCTCATACCTGACTACTCCAAGCGCGTCATCGGCCAGAATCCTTTTTTCTGCCGTTAAATAAAATCAGCAAAAAATGAACGACGGAAGCAGAGAACCTCCAGGTATGATCCAACAATTAACAAAATTTACAGCAGTTGTGGCTCAAAATTAAGGCTAGGAATCACTGGGTACCTCATGATACGATACGCGATACGCAATACTGTGATAATTGGCAAAAATCATCACTAAAAACTCACATTATATAGGAGAACACATATTTTTTTAGGAAATATATCCCTATTTATTTTTATTAGCTTGAACACAATCATAATAAACTATTTGGGTCTCATTTTGTGACACTTTAATAATAGACACTTTGGTGTAACATCACTGAAATCAGTAACACTATATCTTTGATAAGCATTGACACCAATTGAATTTGAATTATCTGTAAAATTCAGTGTTAAAAATAGTAAACATGAACAGCAGTGCCATTACTTTGGAAAAAATTGTTGCAAACAACAGAAAAATTAAATAATTCAAGTTGCTGCCTGGTACATTGGAGTAACGCGCGCCCCCTATCTCCCTCTCACAAAACATCTCACCAAAGCATGATGAATATAATGTCTTACAGCCTCTTCAAACAAAAATAAAAGATCGATACTTGGTGAGAGAATCAATCACAGGACTAAATATCACGATATATCACAATATCAATTATTTGGCACACCCCTACCCAAGCAGCAATTTGGGATATCTTGCTTTTTCTTGTGTTCTGGCTCCACTGAAGGCACAGAAAAGATAAAGAAGAAAGGTCCTGACAGGGTTATGAGTCAGCAGAGATGTAAAATTCAAATTAGCCAGCCTAAGCAGTTCGGCGCTGATGATGATTTGAGCGGACTTGCTGGTCAGCCCTACAGTAGAGCGCTGGAGCCTCGGGCTGGACGATGGTGGACTTACTCACAGACGCAGGTGCTTCATCAGCAAACCACTCGGAATAAATGTAAGGGTCATAACCGTAAGCCTCACTAGTTCTATTCAGACTCTTTTGGCTGATTTTCTTCACATTTGGAAAACACTGCTATCCTAGACCTTCATTCAAGCTGGTCCGATGTTATTCACGACACTGAAGTGAAGATCCATCATTGGCAGAGAGAGATGAAGCAGCAGGAGCAGGAGTCTCACTGTTTACTGTCACGGCCTCAGCTGTGTGCACACACTCTCCTTGCACACTGCCATCTTTCACTCTGCCAGACACTTGCCTCCTCGCCTACTGTGCCCGCCAGGCCCGGGCAGCATGCACTGCTGCAATAACATCCATTTACTCCCCGCAGGAGTCCCACGTATCTGAAGTGGGCTCGTCATTGAGACCTGTTTGGGTTTTTTTTTTTTTTTTTCTGCCCTGAATGGCGGGCGCATGGGCCGATACCTGTTATTGCACAGTTCTACACGCAGGAACACAATGAGTGTGATTAAGCGAGTCATGTAAAATCAACTTTGATAATTTCTCAGTTAACACATTGTCAAGCTGACTGGCTGGAAATGATGAAGGGTGGTAATTGCATCCCTGCAGCGTTGCCAGCCGCCTTTTCGAGTGCATGTGTGGAATTAGCAGCAAAAAAGCTAAGAACACACACAACATCAACGCAACCACTCCCCTAAATGTGCATCTGCTCAGGAGTTTGAGCTGAGGGAGCAAACATATATTAATTAGCTAGTATTTTGGAAGCAAGACCTGATGACCAGACATGTACTCTCCAAAAAAGAATCCCACCTCCAACATCTTAGCCTGCGGGCAAGTTTAATGCTAACCTGCAGATACTGCTTTTGTCTTTGAAGTGGAGCGATGGATGTACCAGAACAGATGGAGATGTTGGATGCTTTCAGGAATTATTAATGGCACACTATGATCCCAAATGACCTTCAGCAAATAGTCTTCCAGCACTGAAGTACACATGCAGCCCTGCACATCCATATTGTATTTGGACAACACACCTGGTCCAGAGTAGAAAGCACCAAGCCATTATTACTGCACTTTGAGCTCTAAAGTAATCCATTCTGTACAGGTTTGCTTTCATCGTACGACTTTTTTTTTTTTTTTTTTCTTCGCACCAAGGCACGGCAGAAGCATCCAATCACATTAACCGCAATTGTATGTTTTAGGAACAGATCTGAGATTTATGCAGCAAACACACTAATTCTGTAAAGCCCAATTTGTTTCTGCCACAATGGAACCACACGCTAGAATTAATCTGCAGAAAGCCTTTCCTGGAGTTTTAAAAATAAACCCTTCATCATTAGAAGCTTTTTGTGGTCGCTCATGGGATACACTGCGGCATCAAATCTGTCATGTGAACACATATATATCCATATAATAGCACAGCAGCGAATGCATGTGTTTAAAATTAAAACAGAACGATTTAAATTTTCTTGGTGAAAAACTGAGCCTTGGGGGGAAAAACAGGACAAAACGCTATTCTTGCAATACTTAATCATGCACTTGCTGCACATGGATGTAGTTGATCATAGGTTTCCAATGAATTCATGATCAACGAATTGTTACACTACTAGAAGTTTTTTATTTAATTAAAAAAAACAGTAAATATAATTCTATGAATAAAGGAAAATATGTGATGACACTCATATATCTCGATAGCTTTAATTTTTTTATTCAACTGTGGTTTTATGCAGAATTTTGCAGAGTAACCTCAAATTGATCATATATCAAATATAACCAAAATTACTGGTTGATATATAAACCTATTATGATCTTTTTAATTTGATGGTCAACATAAAAAACATTCAAACTACACACTTTGGTGCTTGATCAACATGTTATGGTAAAAGTGTTTTTTGGGAGTGGCCATGATGCTTTGTCGTTCATGCATCAACCACAACGAAGGAAGCACAAGCGATAAATTAGTACGGTGGCTGACAAGGTTCACATAAATGCAAGAGCCACAACACAACGACAAAAGCTGAAGAACGACGCGGTACTCCAGCTCCATGGCTTTGATGTTTTTATTTCAAAACAAGAAAATAAAAAAAAAATAAAAAAAAACGAAATAGTTAGTTAAAAGAATAACAAAAAGATCCCCCAACTTTATTTTTAATCTGTCCCCTTCAAGTTAATGATCAAAGTTTCAAGCAGCGCCAATAAATTGTAACTGAATGAAACTTTAAAAAAAAAAAAAGGTAATTAATTTGTGTTGTGAATCATTTCCGTTGTGTTGTGGCGTTTGTTGTTGTGCTTCTGCTTTTGTTGTTGTGTTGTGGCTTTGTTTTGCCATTGTGCTTCAGCTTTTTCCATTGTGTTGGAGGCTTTAGTCGTTGCGCTTTGGCTTTTGTCGTCATGCTTTGACTTTTGTCGTCGTATTGTGGCTTTTTTTCATCGTTTTTCTTTCGTTTTTCTTGTCGTGTTGTGGCATTTTTTTGTCATTGTGCTTCGACTTTTGTCATCAACTTTTGTCGTGCTTTGGTTTCGTAGTCGTGTTGTGGCTTTTGCATGTAAGTGAGTCGTGTCGGCCACCGCAAATTAGCACTCAAATTTGAACACGATGACATTCTTATTCTATTCATTGCATGATTTGCATGTTTTAAACATGTCCATTAACTGTATAGGAGAACTGGAATGAGTGACCCCTCCCCCCTCACATTCTAAATAGGTAGTACCCGTCACTCCAGGAAATCAAAATCGGATAGACTTTCATAGAGAAATAAACAGCTATTCCTCAGTCATTACATTTGTCACACTCACCATTCTTGCTCTGAAACCTTTTTTCTTTTAACATTCTGATCCTATTTTTTCTTATTTCTTTCTTTATTTTAAGTTAAGATGCCTCAGTAAAAACATGTGGTGCCCGCTGGCTCATAAGTTTAATGTACAGAACACTTTGAGTAGCCCACTTTTAGTGGAAGGGGCGTGTCCTTCCAACAATCTCACTCATGACTGGTGAGAGAGGTTGCCATAGAAATATAAACTCAGACTGACTCAGACCAATCAGTGCTTTCTGACATCATCTGGCTCTAACATGACGGCTTCCTTTTTGCAGAATTTCTGTCATTCCTTCGTTTCTGTTGGAGTAAGTCGTTTTCTATGAGCGACGGGACACTCGTGGTCCAGTTCTCTTATACAGTCAATGAACATGTCCCAAGCTTGTGCTAGCACAGGGATGTGATCTTAGGTGAGCATTGCTCTACGCCCAAATATTCAATTAAATACTAAAGTTTCATGACTTTTGGCTATACCACAGACCGGGCTTATGCTCATCGCTTTTTTTAATACACAAATTCCCAACATACCTCTGACTAACCTGATACTTCCTCTTTTTTTTTTTTTAAGCAGAAGCACCTGCTGGAGTAAAGACTAGGGAACAGTACCAAAGCAGCAGGATGCACATATGTTGTTGAAAATAGTTTGGAGATTTTTTTTTTCTAAAGTAATGCTTCAGGACTTAAAAAAAAGAAATTGCACACACAGCAAAAAATAAATAAATAAATAAAAAATTGCAAATATAAAAAAAGCTAATCCAGCATCTTTTAAGTTACTTTATTTACGAGAGCATGTCGAAGCAATGTACTTCTTTTATTGAGAATAAACCGTGCTATCAGCATCTCCACAGGTTTGTCTATGTAATAAAAATACTATTACTTTGACATGATACTGAATATGTTTAAAAAAATCTTCAAAAAACTACACCTAAGGAAAAAATTTATCCCAAACTTTTTCTCACACTTGGTTTGAGTAAAGAGGAATAAATTACTCCAGCGGCTTCTATCTAGTTATTTACCAGGGTGCCTGATTAATTACCTTCGGGTTTGCTAATGAGAATTTGTAAATGAACACAATGCTAATCTACTATGTATACTCTGTTTACTCAAATTTGCTGAGGCCAGAGGAAAAAAAAAGGCGAAACCCCCCCAGGTATAAATTATAATAATCCCACATCAAGAGAGACGGAGAGGGGTAGAAAAAAAATCTATAATGAGATCAAAGAACAAAAGCTTGATGTAATCATGTGTCAAAAGATCAAACAACAACTTCCTTACCAACCCAAGTGGGCAAGGTGTGCCAAACACGCTGTGGTTGATCTCTAATCATCTTCTTTTGGAAAATCGGCTTCACCTGTCGTCTTGCGCTCTCCCCGTCTCCTTCCTTCATCCGCAGTGGCAGACAACAACAGTGAGACTGACAGGTTTTGACATTCATTTGGGTTACATAGGAGTATTATAGGATGCGAATCACACTTGGAGTTTAAAAAATTCAAGTGTGGATGATTGTAAAGAGTAAATTAACTTTGTTTGAACAGCAGGAACTGATTCTTCTTTCCCCTTAAGATACGTACACACTGGACATGTGACCGGCCCAAAACGTGGCTTCTTGAACACGCATTTAGTGCAAGGTGTTCACACTAGACTGGCAGGGAGGGGCTTCTTCTTTGTATTTTTCTACTGTTTACGAGGGGTGTAGGGAAAAATTGATTCCGCTATATATCGCGATATTTCATTTTTTGATAGTTGTATCGATTTAAAATGCTAACAAGACGATATTTAATTGGCTTTAATTGACTTGGTGTCATAGAATTCAGATCGAGCACAAACTATTTATTTCTTTCGAAGGGTGGCCATCCATACATCACTATCAAATGAATGCCTGATTGATAAAAGTTTGACCTGGTTTAACCTTCATCGGTGCGTTCAGGGACACACATCTTGCATGTAGAGCGTGAAAATAGTCGTAGAAACTTGCGTAGGTACGCGTGAAAGTGAGAGCTTTGAACACGAAAGGCAGAAAATCGCATTTACGCAAGTTTATGTAGAGTTTTCATTAAAATCTGTCGTTTGAATGCAGTTTTTCGATGGGGGTGTGAACGTAGATTCAGTATTGTGTCGTGTCTTGATCATGTCTGTAATCTCTATTCTTCAGTCGGTTTCATGTTTGAATGCATTACCTTTACCTGCTTTAGGACTACAGATGTAAATTAGCTCCTGTGCTAATTCTGGCATATTTATGTTGCAGGCTTGCTAAGACATTGACAAGAATATGATTTAACTGTTGACATGTTCTGCAGCAACTTATGACCAGTAGTGTTTTAAAGTCTAATTCAGAATGAACTATTTGGCTTTTTTTTTCTTCCTCCTTTCATCAAGAAAAACAGTTAGTTTACATTGTAATAAATAAATAGGAGCTCTTTTTCAGACCAGATGATGTTTTTGTTCCATGTATTTGAATCTGTGAGGTGTGAGGAAGCAGTTAAGAGGCTTCTTTTCACCTTTTTTTTTCTTTTTGTCTGACTTCAGTCAGAGGAGTGATCATAAGCAAATTCTGAGACTTTGAACGAGGCTTTTTGCTGACGCTGTAGTTGCTTTAGCTGGACTAGGCTAAGCTGAGCAGCCATGTTGACAAGGACCTGCGCTCAGCACAAGGAAAGCTCTCATCCAGAAATAAGAAACCCAAGGGAACAAAGACAAAAACATGCCAGAAAGCCCACTTAAAAACAACAAAAAACAACCCCCACCCCAAAAAAAGAAAAAAAAAAACTCTTCTGAAGCAGTTGTTGGTGGATGATTGCCAGCTGCACTCCAGATTACTAGGCTCTCAGAGACTTTCAGCAATTTCAGAGAGCTATAGCATCAGCTTCGGCTCCTTAATCAGTTCTGCTGGGGAGCGATGGATCCTGACATGCAAAAAGGCTCAGCGCGATGGGGAATAAACTCATAATCAGCAATCAGAAATTCCACATTGCTGGAGGGGGCGGGGAGCTCATCTCAGATGGGTCAAGGATCTCTCCACAGCCAGTTAACCCCCGTGCTCCAGCAGGGAAGCGTGCACACACGCGCCGTCGACGACTTGCTGAATTAAGAGACAAAGCTCAACACATGGAAACAAAGTTCCGTTTTTTTTTTTTTTCTCAGCACAAATGCACTTTTCATTTCAAAACGCACATCGAGTCTAAATATGGGGCTTGATTTGATTAAAAACCCCCTCTGTCCCTGAAAAAGCTGTGCCTTTAACAAAGTTCATTGCCTTGCACATTCTTCCTCCTTTCATCTTTGTAATTACCACTGAAGCAGCATTTCTTTTATTTCAAATAAATTAATGTGCATAAAAATCAATCTTAAGCAGACTGCTCTAGCAAGGCTGTTTTCCTTTGTTATCTGCGGTGATAAATTCCTTTCATGCGTCGTGGTCGGAGTGAGGCGCGGCGCTTCATGCTGCAAAACCTTGAAAAGTAGTTTTCACTTTAGTTAGAAATTAAAATTGATACATTCTTGCCGGTTGGTTGTGCGTAATCTGTGGCGATAGATTGCAAAAACACTCTGGAAGAGCTCCCCCTAGTGCTCAGGAGGACCTACAAAGAGAATCCGTAACGGCCTCTAATGAGACGTGTAATCATGTTGCAACGACTTTTGTTCCGCTTATCTAATCGAAATTCTTCTCGTTTTTCATCCTTTCTTTCTTCCCCATTGGGGTCCTAAGATGCCAAAATGCCTCTTTCAAAATTGGGGGAGGGCATCTAAGTATAACGCAACCTTTGACCCTAACCCATGGTTTCTCCTTCTGCTTAATCTGTTAAAAATAATGTAAACATCTGTAAAAGCAGTGCTGAAGGAGGCCTGACAGTGACAAGCTTTTATCACGAGCTATCAGACAGACACTCTAGGTCACATTAACTTGTCTCAGCACCGACTAGAGGAGGAGGAGGAGGAGGATGAGGGTGATAAAACGCAAAAAAACAATCCTCCTCTTCTTGCCTGCTGCCAGCATGTTTGTCTTGCAGAGAGATCTGATTACAGCTGAGAAGAGAGCAGCTCGGTGTTCATGGAAAAGCAGGTCAACTGTGGAGCGCGGCGCTGTCAGACGTCGAGAGTCAATGGCCTGATGGAGGAGCAGGAGAAGCCGTTCGAGGGTGAGGAGGTGGTGGGGGGAGGACACAGGTCTGTCCGTACAGTAATGGGATTTATTTACTCTCCCATTAAGTCCAGAGAAGAAAGGAAGAGTGATGTAAGTGAAGGAGTGAGCACCGGACTCCAGGGACAGATGCGCGGCATTGTAGTAGCTGCGGTGTTCCTCCACAACCTTTTTCCTCCCTCTGGCTCCCTCACTAGAGACAGGCCCGCCCCACTGCCAACACCTTTTTTCCTTACATGTTTTTCTGTCCTTGGTGTTTGAGTCTGACAAAACGCAAAATCAATAATTCTTTTTCTCCCCATTTCCTCTTTGATGTAACTTCAAAAAGCCAATGGACAGCCCTCCAGAGGCCCACAGACAGAAAAAAAAAGAAAAAAAGAACCAATGGTACGATGCACGTTCAAATACAGCAGAGGAAAACTTCGCCCGCTCTTTAAACACTTAACTTTTAAACCACAAGTGGCAAAAGCACGTGAGAGAGGAAAAGCAAGCGGACAAAGGTAGAAGGAATTTCACTTCCTATCGTTAATTCACCTTCGACTGTTATTTGAAAACAAATAAACAGCTACACTCCAGTTGGTGTCTGAATGGAAGCACATTCAATTTTTTCAGATATATTTTACTGAGGAAGTGGCTTGGAAGAAAAAAAAAAAAAAAAAGGACTGTGGTATATCTAACCAGTGCTGACAGAGGAAGTATTTTATCAGCATTTAAATGCTGCATGACAGGCAGACACTTCAAAGGCTCCATAAGTGCATCATGGAATACTGAGTGAAAGTAAAGTAGGAAATTACCCTTAAGTTAGAACCGTTTGACTAAGCCCTTCTCGCTGTTTTTTACCTGACTGGGGAGCTAAACTGAAGCTGTGTGTGGACGTTGCTTCACAGATCTCCAATCGTGTGGATCCTGCAGCTTTGTGGCCACCGTAGTTTCCTCTGCCCCGCTGTCTGACAGGCCGCAGAGCAGGCGAGGCGCTTGACCTTGCCTGTGATGAGGTTAATCTGTCAGAAATACGCGGTGTGACTGACAGGACGAGGTGACTGACGGCTCTCTGGCTGATAACACTTACAGTATTAACCGTACGACTAGGAAATGAATCTGCAATGACACTGACAGTGAGGCAAGGCAGGAAAACAATCCCACAGTAATCAATATTACACCCAATGAATATTCAAAAGCTTAATTACAAAGAAAAATATAGGTTTAAGTTGCAACTTTTCTTAGAGATGGTAACTTCTATGTGGCATAATATTTATTTGCTTCCACAAACTGGATTCCAAACATCCAAAAATTCTTAATATTAAAGAAAAAAGAAAAGCTGAATGACATAGAACAGCATCAGCCTCAGAAAAGAGCGAGAATAGTCCATTTCCTCGCCTCTGTGGAGCGAATATCCCTTCCCTTTTCCAACTTCCATGGAGCCAAATCAAAAATCCATGCTCTCAATGGGCAGTCAATATCTCATTAAGCAGCCCTTTTACACACAGTCAAGCGGATGAGGAGATTGTGTCCGTTCACACTCCTTTAGAACTCCAGGGAACACACTCCCACTTCCCAAACTTTTTAGGGACATTTTGCAATCAAAAAAAAAAATGATGGAAATTTGACATTTTACGCCAATAATAAAATCAAATTAAAATGACTAACGTAAAGCAAACTCCTCGCAGGTGACTTCTTCTATATTTGCCCTCAGCTTAATCTGCGGCTCCTCAAGTCCTCAGTTTCTAACTGGATAAAAGCCAATCTTGTTAACCTCTGCTCGGATGTGCGAGAGCCTGCAGCAGCCCGCAGTGAGCACTTCAATCGGCCACAGATAGGAAGAGACAAAGAGTGCCAAATCCCCAGCAAATATTTACAGCCTTGTTAACATAGCCTTAAAGCGCCTATCACAAGATATTTGCCTTTACCTTCTCTAGGGCCCAGGAACATTTTTCACAGTCTAGTACACACTCACACATCTTTGTGCTGTCTGCATGCACGCCTGGAGTTCACTGCTTTCAACTAAATTCGTCTCCCTGTAAACACATCAACTCATTTAAATATATATATAAAGGGTTAATTATTAGTGCTCCGGAGAAGAACTTTATTTTTAACCTTTTCTAACATCAAACGACTTATTTTTTTTTTAATGAAGTAATTGGAATATTTTTTTATCTTCATTGTGCTGAGTGGGCTGGATAATTTACATGGGGGTAATGAGAGGGATGTTACCATTACAGGTAATTAGGTACTTGAGAGACGGTGGCGTGGTAGAGAGGCTGGATGGAGAGATGCGAGTGGAGACAAAGCCGCAGACACCCCCCAAAAAAAGGAAAATCAACTTTGGAATACAGTTCAATCGCACCTCATTCTAGATAATATCTTTTAAAAAATACATTAATAAAATTAATTTCTAATCTTTCAATTGAATTTCTTTGTCAAAGATTTTCCAATTAAACAAAAAAAGGCCTGAAATTTGATATTTTCTCTTCAAGGCGAGCACAGAGGAAAGTAAATTTGCCACAAAGCTTTTATCCTTTATTTTTGTCTGCACCAAAATATGTACTAAAGATCCAAAATTGTGTTTTTCTCTCGACAAAGTAAACATTCATGCTTATATTCCACACTTTTTTAGGAATTCTACACGCTGCGTATTATCTCTGGCACCCAAAGTGAATGATTTAATAAAAAGCCCTTCCCTGTAAATTGCATATAAAAGGACACTGAATCAAAAGGTCTATTTTTTTTCTTTTTTTACAAAAAAGATTCACTCACTTTCTCTCTAGCCATGCAGGCTTATCAGAAATGACTTTCAGAAATGAACTGACCAAGAGTATTGTTAATCCAAAAAGGATAGGAGAATGGCCAGTCTCATACAATAACTGTCTTTAACAGCTCCAATATGACTTTTAAATATCTATAGCATTAATAGTTTAATATAATGGTTGTATTTTTTTAATAATTCAATGATTTTTTTCATTCTTTTTTGGACAGGTGAAGAGAAGAAGAGCAGCACGTGTCAGAGCACATTAGAATTACAGCCGTTTTTTATGTAACGCGGAGTGACAGCTGCCTGGCATCAGCGTGGTTATGGCTTTGATTATATCATGTGCGCACACATGCACGCATATGCTAGAGGAATGCACTCGTAGATATGAATGTGCAAGCATGCATGAGTGAGTGCAGTGAGTGCTGCATGTCTGCCTGCACTTTTCGGGTTCCAGTGTGTGTGTGAGTGACGGAGGAAGAAGGAGAGGAGAGGAGGGGAGGGGGGGTTGGAAAGGCTGGGATTACGCGTAGATTAACATCAGAGCGACTGGGAGGACCCGTCCTGCTCTTATGGTCACACATGTAAACCCCACTACCCCCCCTCCACACACACAAAAATGGGTCAGTGGAGCAAAGAGAGAAACACACACACCTCTACACCGGTATCAACTCAGAATGTCAGACGGAGCCGGTGCGCGCAACGGTCACCCCCGGCGCGCATCTTCCCGTGCGCTCTGGACGGTAACAGTGAGAGCAGCTCAGTGAAACAGAGGCTGCACACTCCCAAACATAAAAATATAAATAAATAATAATAATAAGCTGAACTTTCTGCACTAAAAGTGTTTTGTCGTTAAAATCAAAAACAGCAAGAGGTCGCTGCGGTTTCCACCCGCCCCCCACAGAACAGTAGCAACCAGAAAACACCAACTGTTAATCTATTATCATTTAAACTAATAAATTACCATAAATATGTTATAAAATTTAATTTCTACATATTATTTAGGGGGTAAAATGAGGTGCGTAAAAGAGCAGACCGCATCCTCCGAGCACAATCCCGGTTACTGTACGTCTCCCTCCCTCCTCTGTCACTCTCATGCCTTGCAAATGAAATGCAAAGAGTTGGCAGGCTATGAATAGCGGAGCCGCGCTA
Organism: Oryzias melastigma; assembly: GCF_002922805.2. Taxonomy (NCBI): domain Eukaryota; kingdom Metazoa; phylum Chordata; class Actinopteri; order Beloniformes; family Adrianichthyidae; genus Oryzias; species Oryzias melastigma. The sequence continues at coordinate 18,664,187 of NC_050517.1, forward strand.
CTTGTTACTCTGGCAGCAGGATCGGCATGCACAGTCAGTCAGTCAGTCAGTCAGTCGGACCCCCCCATCCCCGTCACCATCCCCTCGCGCGCGCTCGTGCTTACCTTTCATAGCTGAAATCACAAAATACATCATTAAGCTTCGCGTCCATAAGAGAAGGAGTAGCACCAGCGCAAAGCCCTCCACTGCTGTCTCAGCAGCAGCTGGCCAGCACAGCTCTGCCTCTCAGCCTCCGAGCATGACCACACCAGAATCCATGTGACTGTGACATCAGCGCGCGTGTCTGGCTGCTCCCCACCCACCGACCTTTGATTGGCACAGCGTGCAGCCAGTAGGGGCGCTGAAAGCTCAGGCAGGGAAGCTGGCCCTCTTCCCACTGATTGCAGTCTTGTGTGCCAGCTTGCTAGACACAGCTATCTTCAGGAGTT
>NC_050517.1:18664784-18690033 GCF_002922805.2 Oryzias melastigma
TGTGGAGATGAGTGATCAGTGTGGGGCCAGATGTCTGCAAGCAGCAGTGGGCCCTTCACAGAGAGAAGACGAGTGAGACCTCAGCGTCTTCCTGTGACCTCTCTAAGGATATACAACCCCCCCCTTTCTCGCTCTTTCTTGCACGCAAACCCTATCTTCCCGACAGGTGAAGGAGAGGAGATAGTGACGGAACGCTTTGGATGATCCCCTCCGCCCCATAGCGACCAGACGATGAGTTTCTTGCCATCCTCCTCCTCCTCCTGTGCTCCTCACTCTCGCCCCCTGCTTTCCATTCCAGTCTCTGCTGCCCCCCCTCTCCTCCTCATTCATCCTCTCTCATATGATAATCTGTTCTGACTCCTAACCAGCTGCCTCTCTCTGATACAATATTCTGGTTTTAGTGCAATCCAGCCTTGGCCAATAACCATTTGGCATTTCCACGAGTAAGCTGGTGCTCATATCATCTTGTTTCAAGACAAACATCACACAAGCCTTGATTTCAGACACCAAAATGTAAAATTAGAAAAATGTATGTTTTACACTGCGAATGTGCAAATCTGAGTTTTGGATGGTAAGTCAGATTTTTTTTATGTTGCCTGATTGAGAAGAAGTCATCTTATTAGATACATTTTTAACTTTAAAATGTGATTTTTCTACCAAAAAAATACGTATAATGTCAGATTTTACTTTAGTAATTTAAAAACAGCTTTCTAAAAATTGATCGACCTCACAAGATATGAAGAAAAGGTGTTAAAACATTCAAATAATGCATGAAATGTCTAAAATATTGAAATAATATAGAAAATATAAAAAAAAATGATGTAATAAAACGCAGTATAATTAAAAAAACAATGGAAAAAGGCAATTGTCTTAAGAAATTGAGTTATGCATTTATGAAAAATAGACATTTTCGATTATTTTCTTTTTTCAAATATTTAAATGTCAGAAAAAAACAGGTGAACAAAATGCTGAAAATGATCACAAATACAACAAAAATAAAGAATCACCTTTTCGAGTCTAAAATCAAATCAATCCTAATAGTCATTCTACTTTTAAGTTTATTTGTTGCATGTTGTTGAGGATCGTCTTACCACATAGAAATGAGCTGCATCGATCCTCTAATAGCATTTTCATTGAGACCTCCATGATCCATACATTTGTAACAACAGTAGCCTCTTGTTGCACGCTGAAGCAAGGGGATAAGAAAAGGATGTTCAATGGGCGCCTGCGTGTAAACTATTCAAAACAATGCTGCAAGAAGAGACTTTGATGTCAGCGATTCCTCACAAGATCTTCAAAGTTCTCCAGATGAGTCAGGACCGGGGCCCACGCAAAAACACGCCTAACTGTCACCACGTGTGGTTGTCTCTCAGAAAGTGCTTGCTGTATCAGTCTTTCTTCCGAGCGATGGTGTGGCTTTAAAACCGAAAAGACCAAAAAAGCAAACAAAGTCGCACCTTTAGGCTGGCTTGTTACAGCACAGACCCATTTTGCAATTCAACAACAGCAGGAGAAGCAGAATTCAGGCATTTAAATGGCAAATATGTCTACAAATTAAAGCAGGAATAAACACAAATAGTGAGAGACAAGTATTTTTGGACCATTATTGATGGCAAATTCTTCCAAATATGTAGATGGTGTCCAAATGTGTTATTTGGATGTTTTTCAGGTAGTCCTTCTTTATTAGTGTTAGTTCACATTCTTCCAGGACAGCTGCACCTGTGACAGAACGTCAATATGCCGCTGCTGCATATTTGCTGGCTCATAGATGGTGGCACCGGTGATCAGCGGTGCTTGTCTGTAGGCATTAAAGCAGCAAACCAACACATTCTCACTCCCAGGTTGTCACATATTGACGTTTGGTTGAGGACCCCTCCGCGTCACTTTTGAGGATTTGGGTGTCCCCAAGTTGTCTTTTTTCAACGTACTGACTGCTCTCATTAAACCACATGTCCCCAACCAAACCAGAACTGGTCCAGTACTGCGAGGTGTAGTGCACTGATACCCAAACTCGGTATCGGTACACTAGCCCTAACCCGACACCGGACCCAAACTGGTACCAGACGCGAACCAGTACCGGGTTAAGGTTAGGGTACTGGTACTGGACATGTTCCTAGGACCAGCACGCATCCGGTCCCAGATCCGGTACCGCATCCCAAGGGTTGCAGACCCTTGATTTTACAAGCAGCCAGCACATCAAAGCAGCTACGCTTCTGTCTTCAGTGGTGAGTTCAGGGGCATTTGGACATCAATAAAACAAATAAATAGTTGTTTGATTGACTGTTTAAAACTGGCTTATTGAAAATGGAAAAAAAAATATCTATTACATGTCCAGAAATTGTCTTGATTGATTTGATTTAAAATAATAATATTACCCACAGGCTTCCCAAATGCGGTAAAATAGGACCTTTAGGTACTATTTCCTTGCTTTTTTTCCCTGTTTTTGGTAAATAAAAGGTTAATGTTTTAGTTTGTATCATTGTTACATTTGATGCCAGTATATTAACTTTAACACCAAATGAATATCGGCATAAATATCGGTATCGGCCCCCCATTTTTAAAAAAAATACCTACATCATATTGGCCTTGAAAAAATCATATCGGTCAATCCCTATCTTTTACCTCAGAGTATAATCTGTAAATCTTTTAGAATGACGCTGAAGCACACAACAGAGGTGGTCAAACTGAGCTGAAACGGGCACAGCACAGGAAATTTCTGCATGCGGATTTGCTGAGTCATGCGGCTCACAGTGCACATGAATGAATTCAGACAAATGCATTTTACTGTAAACAAGCCCTGTGGAATGAAATTCAATTGAGATGTGGTACCGAACATCCACCGGTGCCCCTGGAGGAGAGGATGAGACCTGATAATGGCCTCATTAGCAGTCTGTCAGTAGCCATTCCATGCACAGACTCACACTGCAGCTGATCCACATTAACCCTCACGACTCCAGACGGCGGCAGCTGACCCGTCGCCTGCACGCCTCCCCGCTCCGTGCTCCCGTGATCCCACAAGAAAAGTACTTTTCCCGACGTATTCATTCCGAGTCCCAGTCGCGCTTCCGAGATCCTCAACTGAGATGCGTCTGAAGCCACTTGGGTGTTTCAGCTAAGCTAAAAGCAGCATTAAACCTAACAAGCTTCAACAGGCACTCCGCGAAAACAAGACATATCAGTTTAATATAGATGCGAAGGAATGGAGGGCATAATATCCGAACCATAACAGCACCGGGCCGCACCACACAATCATAAACCAATTTGGAGCCATTTCAGGCAATTTCCTGGGGGCTCCCACTTGTGGGGAGACTTCATAAATCACAGAGACAACACAGGAAATATCTATTTCTGTGGAAATAAAGGACATTTCTGGACTGTATCCAGAGGATTGCTGTTTAAAGATTGGTTTAAATAAGAGCAGTGAAAGTTCCTGCACAGCAGCGCTGCTGCACCAGCACGAGCCGCTATAGGAAAAGCCGTTAACTCATTATGACTAATGGATTTTCCATGGAGCACCGCGATGCATCTCACACTGATAGGTAACAGCAGTAAGTAAACATAACGCCTTTTGCAATTTGTATAGTTATAGTGAGACCTCATGACTAGAGATTAATGGCGATATACAATGCCCTTCATCCTTTATGTGCACAGGAGCCCCAGGGCCAGATCAGCACTGCTCTCACTCTCCCTGTCAACACGAGCACACAAACACGATATTTATAGAAAAGTAGGGTCAAAAGGAAGAGATATGAAAGCAGTTTATTCCTACACAGGTGAGGTGTGCACTTGTCAACTGTCATGTAATCAGAATCAACAACACAGATCTTATAGTCAATTCCTGACAAGGCTATAGCCTTTTGTTTTAGAGCCACAGATATTTATAGAGATACATTGAGATGTTTATTAGCTAATGTAAAAAGTCAGACCGCTGCAATCCAATTCAATGAATCATCAAGTTTTTATGAGGGGTAAGTAAAAACATAAAGTCCCACTGTGGCGACCAGACAAAACCTTGCATGAGGTAGCCTGCTATATCTAAGTAAAATATATTTCTCTTTTTTACACAAAACAAAAGTTTTCTACTTTTTTTGTGGGTAGAAGTGTGGCTATGATCTTCACTAACTGTTCCAATAATGGTGGAATATCCCACCAAAACCTGATCAGTCAAAGGCTGATCAATGAATAGTGTGTGTGTGTTTCGTGGTCGATTATTAGATGCATTGCGATCCAGAGGATTCTGAATCGGTTAATTAATTTTAATTAATCAAAAAATTAATATGATTTCAAGTAAGAGTAACAAGCAGAACGAAACATGAAGCGTTTTTCACTCTGACTTTTCTGAAGAGCACACAAACATGGCTGACCTTCCAGATCTCGTCACACAAACGGCTCCGAGTTCGCTTAGAGCGACCGTTTGGAAGCATTTTGGCTTTTATAAAGAGGACAGTCACTTGGATAAAAGTCATGAGGTGTGCAAGTTCTGTTTTGTAGTCGATATTGAATCGTTTTGAACGATACGATTCATAGTCGATATTGATTCCTTTTGAACATTATGATTCCCTGACCTAAAATCGGTCAAGGACATCTTTAGCTAAAAATCCAACTAGTGTGACTCAGAATCCATTCACATTTTAGTTTCATAAAGTTCAGTCCACTGTTGTTTTTCCACACTAAAATAATATAATTGGACCATCATTCTACCACACTGTATGGTCACATGACAATTCCTTGTTTCCACACATTGGACTGGATGGTATTGCCTCAGACAGATCAGTCTGGTTGGATCGTAGGAATATAAATTGATTAATCGGTGCACCACTAGTTCTTTTCCTAAACACCCTGAATGTTGAAATCTATGTTGCATTTCTTATTCAAAATCAATATTCATGCATGTTTTCCAGTGAGCCCAATTTCTTTCTATCTTTTTTTGCAGTGGAAACCGTTCGCAGGGGCTGAAACTTTCTTGGTAAAAACACTCATCCAGAGGCTCAAGAAGCTGCTTGTCACTGAAGTGACTGCAATTCATCAGTTTATTGATGTGGTTTATCAGATGTAAAAGACTGTGGTAAACAGCTCTCATTGGCACCGCCAGATTGCTTTATAGTATATCTTGCGGAAATATTTTTTTTCAAAAGATCAATAGAAATCAAATTTAACAATGCGGCTCCTTTGTGAGCGGCTACCCTTGGGGACAGAAAGGAGAGGGATAGGCGGATAGAAAGAGAAGGAGCGAAAGGGAACGAGGAGAGGAGATTATCGCAGGCATGGCAGCCTGTGTGAGAGGCTTAGCTTGGCTAGGCAGGGAGGTGGAACCCTGTGAATTCTAATGAACTGGCACGACTCCTCCAAACCCAGCTCCATCTCCATGGCATGAGGACGGCAGGAGGGAAGGAGGAGGTGATTAGGAAGGTGCAGCTCCTCTATGACAAACCAAACAGAGCAAGTCATTTTCCCCGTGATAATTATGGCTATAACCAGGCATGAGGGATTGGTAATGGACCTGCTTATTCTTCATGCTCCACGAAGGTACCCAATGAGCCTGTCAGGGGAAAAAAGCACCATGATGCGTCTTTTCTTTGTATTTTTTTGTTGTTTATTTATTTCTTTGTTAGTGGTGTGACTGGTAAGAGTTGCAGAGGCTGTTGAAAAGGGCAGCGGGGGAACTTGGCCTTTGAGGGAGAAGTTAACGAATGAACTTCATTATTGAGGAGCATACCAGGGAGACCCCCTGGTGTGGGTGATGTATTACCCAGCTTCAAATTTACACACTCCCCCAACATCAATGGTATAGGCCTAACATCATCTCCGAGGGGGAGGTTTGCGTGTAAACTAAAATAGTTTAACCTTCTGGCTTACGGCGAGAAGAAAACAAGTCAACAGAGAAGGGTGCGGGTTCACTACAAACAAGTAATTTAAAAAATTATGTTTTATTTTTGTTCCATTGATCCCAATGTGAAAGGGTGCAGAGAGTTTTGCTGTAACTTCTGTGTAAAATAAGAAATCTTTAAGCATAAATTAACACTTCAGGTGAGGTAGATGGTCCACTGGGGCAATCCTGTTCAACACAACCATTCATTAGGTCTATTCAGGCATGAAAGTAACTTTTTGAAGAAGAAAAAAAGTGACCCATTAAGGGACTGATGTCTTCCAAGATTGAGGGAGATCCTCAGGCAATGCGTGATGTGCACCAGTTGGCCTTCTCTGTTCCTCTCCTCCATGGATGGAGTTTCTCGGAGGTGGATGGGATGTAGGATCTCTCCACTAAGCGTGCTCTCAACACTTTTACTCTTGACTTATGAGGATGCCATTGGCGCAAGAGAGCGATTCATCACAGGATGTATTCCTCTTGCACCCTCACACATTAGTAATGTGGTCCACTGAGGAGGAGTCCTGTCATCCGTCTGTACCTGGACCCTCTGAACAAGGTAGGTCAACGGGAGGCAGAAGCGGCTGGCCCACTTTTAGTCTTTCACAGCACCTTTAAGTTTCCTCCAGCTCTGCTGCAGCTGAGCCTGACAGACATGCTAAGACCGGCTTGGTCAAGAGGGAGATGCTGCCTTAGTAATGTAAGCTGTTACCTCACATTATCTGTTGACTCAGTGGAGCTTGTCCTCCAAGTGCCCCAGCGCAGCAGCCTGGACTCAACTTGGTGGGAAGTAAAAGGGGGAAACCGCTACTTTCAGTGTGGAAAACCAAGACGGTCGTTTGGTGAAAGAAAAGTTCACAAAAGTGATCACCTGAGGAATTCCTGAACTCCTCAGAAATACAGCAGCAAAAAATAAATCTCACAAACATAGATCCACTTTCAGGCCATATAAGCCTTTGACCTTAACTACGCAGGTAATGCACGTTTAAATACCTACATCAGTATTCATGTTTGTCATTTTACTTGTGAAGATTAGGTGTAAAAAGGCTATTTGAAACCAAAACACAGGATTAAGGGATAATGCCGCTCTGTGTCTTGTGAGTCGACCTTGATTCTGTAATCCAGCACAATACTGGTGAACAGCATATTTCTCGCTCTTGTAAATTCAATACTCCGAGTGTAGAACAGCTCGCTCTGATGTAACGGCACAAGCATAATGGCACCATGCTGAAAGAGAAGGTAATCGGAATTAAGGCAAACTTCATTGTAGCTCTGGGGTAATAGGAGTGGATATCGGAGTGGCAGAAAAATATTTACAGGTACTTATGTGTTCGCTTATTTTATTTCGAACTTGAGAACACATATATACTTAATTACAACCATACAAAAAACAAATTTAAACACTAAATTCTGAGTGTTAAAACGCACGCATAAATTTTAACACGTGTAGGCCAAAAATGCACTTTTTTTTTTCTTTTTTGCTTATTCAAAAAAGTGTGATTTGGTGATATTATTAAAATCCCTGATTATATTGTGCACTCTTAAAAGAGGTTTTATAAAAATGACGACACTGAGAAAGTGAAACAAAACTACTATACTGTTTATAAGTATTTAATTATAGTCAGAGAACACAAATACATTTATTTTAAAGAACATGTGTTGCTTTTTAAACCCTCAAAAAGTATTAAATCTGGACTTATATTACAAGTTATTTAAATAGAATATTCAAAATGTTTATGCTTTTTTTATTTACACTTAAAAAAATAAATATATTGTTATAAGCTAAGAGGCATAGGTCAAACGGGCTCCATTAAATAAACACAATTTAACCCCTTGCTGCCTATTAATGCACAAACATTACCTATCTTTACCTTAATTCACTTGTTATTTTTTTTTTCTTTCATAGCTGGAAATTAATTCAGGCATCAAGAGGCTAAAATGTACGGAGGCCCTAAAGGGATATCAAAGTAGAAAATAAACAGGAAGTAAAAAAATATATATATTTATTTACTTCAATAGTATCTGGTGCACACCAGTTAGGAACCAGACAATGATTTTTTTTTTTTAGTATTTTCTGGTGTGCACCAGAAAAAAAAATGTTTTAAAAAAAAAAAATTCTGATTAGTATTTAGTGCGCACCAGTTAGTGACCAGAAAATTACTTTTTTTTCAAGTATCTGGTGCTCACCAGATAGTAACTGGTGCACAACAAATTGTAACCAGAAAAAAAACGTATTTTTAACTTCGACGTCCCTTTAAATGCTTTAATTAATGAAATCATAAATGAAAAAGCAGAATTTTGGTCCTATTTTGTGTAGTAGGACAATATGTGTTCCAAATTCTACTTTATTTAGGTTTGAATTACACAAATCGACATACATGTGTATATAGAACAGTGGGTTTGTGGGGTCAATAGGTCACATTTAGTACATGTGTTAAGTAATACGTCTGTTGCTATCGTGGTAAATTATGTTTTGGCTGAATTAATAATACATAAACTGTTCAAAACATTATTGTCTTGCTAAATACATCACAGTGCAACTATGCAGGTTTAATTATTAAAGCAGTTGATGACTAATCCTCTAAATATGTTTATTTTTATGCTGTAAGTGTGTAAATGTAAGGTTTCTGGATTAAATAAAGCATAATCTTTGTGTTTGCTTTGACCCTGTAAGGCATCAAATGCATTAAAGAGTGTGTGTCACCTGACTCCCGCATTTACAGTACACACGTTTCTTTCTCCTTTCTTTCTCCGTCTGCTTTATTTTGCCAACTGTCTCCCCTACCTGTTTTTTTTTTTTTTCTGCCTTTTCCCTTCTCGTTTCTTTTCCCTCCCCTCAACGCTGCCGCAGACACAGTAGAAGGAAAACTTTCCTTTGATGTCTGGGATCCTATAATGCTGAGCAGTAGAAATCCGCATGCCTGTTATCTGCAGAATCTTAATGATGACGGCTAACTTCACAATAGGCTAACTGCAACTCTCTGTTCTGGCGCCGCACGCCCACAGAAACACAAATTAATAGCAACGCGGAAGAAAACAGCTTTCCTCTAATAAAGCAGATTCAACAAAATGGGTACAATGCCATCAGCACAAATGTCAATGTATAATATCACCCAAAGCTTTTGTGAGAAAATGTGCTTTCTTCTTTGTACAGTATGTGCAACTTTGTTTTGTTTTTTCTGAACAGATTAACATTTTTTTTTTGCCAAAAGTATTTCATCTTCAACTAATTTATTTCACTTAATTATGCAGTTTGTGCTCTTTTATTCTTTGATGTTCTGCTGTGATTCATACTGATTTGGAAATAAATGGTATTTACGCATCAAAATAAATATGTCATAATGGAACAATTATTTTTGGTTGGCTTAAAATATGTTAAATATGTAAAACAAAACAAAAACAAAAAAAAAGAAATTTGGTGATGTTTCCTGATTTCTGGGGAGGCGCGGTGACCTCTGCCGCTGTCACCCTTCATTAAATGTCCACACTTGGGTCGTACACCTGAGTGGGAGCAAGTCACGAAGCCTCGGAGACGTGATGGGAGACGGATAACCTGCGCCTGTGCGTGAAAGCTGGCTGACTGTGTGGCGGGGCGTTCAGGCGGCCGGACGTGACCTCCCAGCTATGCCAAATGCTTGCGTCTGGCAGAAGCCGCCGCCGCCGCGCCTCAGAACAGCCCTCGTTCCCCGGGTCCCTTTCACCTGAGGCGTCAGGCAGCCGGCGTAAGAGGAAATCGCCTGCAGCAGATGGGGGCCACTTACTTCAGCTGGCCCATTCAAGCATTGTGTCCTTGTCATATGTCACTTATTCTTGTTTTTCGCTCTGACAACGCTCGCAGGCAGGGCCCTTCAGTTTTGCATGAGACACAAAGAGAGGGGACGGCTGAGGAAAAAAAAAAAAAAAAGCTGACGAGGTCTCTCCTCGCTCCAGCTCAAATTCTCTGAAATAGCCAGGGCGCCAGGAGAAGAACCAGATTAAGAGCCAACAAAAGCAGAGCAGCCTGCGACCACAAAAACCTGCGCGGCACCCTCACAGTTCCCCCTCGCTAAACTCACCCTCATATAACACCCTCGGCCACAGAGGCGTGATAAAAAAGAAGAGTCTTTGGCCGCAGAAACTTATCCGGAGAAAGTGCATGTAGAAAGGCCATTTGCAATTTTAGAAGATGGCAGTCATAATGATTTTACTGAAAAATGAAGACTCGCCATATTGAGTCGGAGAGGAGAAGACATGGCAGGAGAGAGGAAAAAATGGAGAAAAATCACGCTGGCCTGGTTTATGACAAATAGATAGCTTTATTGATTTCTCTTATTCGGTGACTGTCCATTTCTCACAGCTGTGATTACACTGACCTATTTAAAAAAAAAAAAAAAACTTTATTATAGATAGAATAAACCAAAATGTCCAAAATGAAAATACTCCTTTTGTGCGACAAACAAATAGAGTAGGATAAAACATAACCTACAGTGCCAAGAACGAAAAAAAAAAAAGTCAATTTAGGCGTTCGGCTTTGCTCCCGGAGAAGAGGAAACAACCAGTTTTAGTGCCATGCTGAGAATCAAATAACTTTCTGCAGAAAAGCGAGGTTAGGTGTTGTGGGGTCGCTGTCATTTTCAAGCCCAACAAAAGCACATCAGGATTAAAATGACAAAAAAAAAAGACATTTAAACAACATAAAAGCAATTTTACAAAGCAAAAACACAATATTACAACACATCTGATAACAATCTGCTGTGCAGCATGTGTGGCACTGTAATGTGTGTTTTACTCTAATACACAAAAAGGCTCCGTTGTATGATTTGTGCTGATGATTCCTTTGTGTCCATGCATACAACTGTGTGTGTGTGTGTGTCCTGCTATGCCGACGCCTCACTAGACTATCTCACTCTGAGCAGCTCAGGGGACTCTGGCTGGCTGATCTTCATTATCAGCCCGAGCTTAACAATGTTCTGGATGCACTTCCCACATGAGTGCAACTAACAAATCCCCACAGAGCTGAATCAAGGCAACAAAGTGATGAAATACCTTCAAACAACCACTGAGCATGGAACACTGATCTATGCAGAGACAACTCACACTGCTCCGGGCGGTTCCACAGGAGTGCGCCTGTTGCCAAGCAAAATTAGACAGCAACTGGGACATATTATTCTCCTAAATTGGCAATGTACAGCACTATTAGGGGCCATAAATCTCATGTTTGATTAAGTGAAAACTGACAGAAAAATATAGCAAAGCTCAACGTATTCCAGCAGGCTTAAAGTCCATACTGTTCGGTTGTTTTGGAGTCTGAATGTAGTTTTAAAATGTGCACTTCTTCATTAATGAAAAGGAAATCTTCTTGAAAAGCTTTCTTTATGTGTCTTTTAGGACCAATTTTAACAGCCGGTTTGTCTTTTGGTCCCAAATAAATCCCAATTTAAAACAAGTTTTGTGCCTTACCAGGAAATATATTAACAAGTATAAATCCACTTCAGACAAACAAATACAAGGAAAATTGTTGCAAAGCAAGTGGTTCTGTGCTCAGCATTTTTTTGTAATTCTGAAGCTCAATTACAAAGTCAAAAAAAAGTATATAAAAAAAATCTTTTTAACTACTTTAACAGAGGGAGTACAATAGGAGGTATCATAGTTGATGGGACACGTTTAATACAAAAACAATTCAATAGAGAGAAACAAATAAGTAGAACCAATAAATAGACACATTAAAATAAAAATGAAATATAACAGCCTCCAGCACAATTAAGCCAATTCAATTGTTATTTTTTTGTGATATGGACGTCACCATGTTGGAGCCAGATGACAGTGGTTGGTCCGAGTCAGTCCGAGTCATGTTTCTAGGGCAACTACTGTCATTAATCGTAGTTAAGTTTGTTCAAAGTCCTCACCCCTTCCACTGAAAGCGGCTCGGAAAATCTGTCAATCAAATGCTCGAAATGGATGCCAGAAAGCACCACATGCTTTCATAGAGGGCTCTGATTGGTTTATCATAGAATAACATGAAGAAAATAGGATTAACAAAAAGATGCTAAGAAAAATGTATCAGAGCAAGATAGTTATTCTAGTAAGAATAATGACTGAATAATTACTGTCTATTTTTGTCAATAGAACTCTATGGGATTTTGTGTTCTTGGAACCAGCAAGTACTTCCTATTTGGAACGCGAGGGGGGAGGGGTCAAGCTGTCCCTTGATACATGTCTATGGGTATTTCTGTTTCACGCCAAAACCGTGACATTTGCACTGCTTCGACATTTCGTAGCAAGCCTCTTCTAACAGTAGGTGGTGGACATGCGCTGGTAATCAGTAGAAAAAGAAGAAGAAGCCCCTCCCTGCTTGTTCAGTGTGAATAGTATACCATGGGCTAAACACGCTCACAAACCCGTACCTGGTATGGCCAGTATTTGTAGTTTCTGGCTGTTCTACTATTCAAAGCCAAACAAATGCACCATATTTAATTTACATTATTAAGGAAAATAATGTTTACATTATTTACCTGAAAATAATAACATGGGGAAAAAATCAATAGAATTTAAATCAATTAGATGAGTATGAATAATTGCAATTTCATCTTGACTGTTATTTCAATGCTTGTAAATTCTTAAATCTCCAAGTCCTTCAAACTAGTTAGTAAAGAGACTGTCAACTGGTATTTTATTATAGAAGATGTTTCACCTCTTCTCCAAGAGGCTTTGAAAAAAAGGTGTGTTTCTAAAAATTGTTTCCTCGTTTTATTTAGTACATTTGAAGGAAACTTTGAATAACGATTTACGTAAATGTTTTTGTTGATGAGCATCGTGATCTAAACCACCAGCACACAGTTGGTTTATGATGCACCTCCAGCTGCAAGAGTGCAAGAGGATTAGTTCAACTTAATCAGGAGATCTGCTCTGTAGAGCATCATGACTACATGACCTGTGTGTGTGCGTGAGTATTAATGTGTGTTCTGGCTACTTCTTTGTGATACCAACTGTGAGACACAGCCCCAGACTGCTGATGGTAGATTAGAGGTGAGACGTCTAATCTCACTGTAATCAGCTGCTGCATCTGAGCCTTCGCTCCTCGCTAAACTCTCTCAACAGGTCAAAACAGAAACTAATCTCACAGAAAGCAACCACCACTAGGGATGAGTATCGCTGGCAAATTTCTGAACTCCATTTGGATTTACAGGGTTATGATTCGATTCAAGGTGGATCATTTTGTCCAATTCCACACAATTTTTGTTCATATCATTTAGATTTTAAACCAAATTAAGGCAGAAAGTAAATGAATTGTTACATTAGACACTAACAAAAAAGCTAAAAAGAAAAAAAAATCAACTTAAAGAGTAAATCTGTTAATGAGTTTTTAGCACCTTCTAAACAAATACAATATTTTCCGCACTATCGGGCACACTTACAGTAAAAGCCTTATTTTTTTTAAATCTAAATTGCCTTGGATTATTTCTGAATGTGATTACTTGTATCAAAAGGATTTCAGTCAAAACTTTTTGTGTTTTTTATGATCTGCATATAAGGTTGGGTGTTAGATAAGCTAAAGCGGCTAACATGTAGCGGTAACTATTTTTTTGTACGTGTTACTAAGTTGGTAGTGTAGTTACAGTAACGTATGTTTTAGCGGTATCAGTCTTTTTTTTTTTACTCATAGTAAACAAGGTTAGGATAATAGGAATTGAGAATATGCTAACGCGGTGTTTGTATTTTTTTATGCATTACTTACAAGATTGTGAGTTAGCGTAGTCACATTTGTTTTAGCTGTATCAGTCGTTTTTTTTTACATGTTCCAAACTAGGTTGGGAGTCACAGGTTCTGTGGATATGCCAATGTGGCTAACGTGTAGCATGTTGGGCTGTGTTTTTTTCTTCTACATGTTACCAACAAGGTTCTGAGTTAGCATAGTCAGAGTAACATTCGTTTTAGCGATAGTCTGTTTTTCTTGTGATGTTGCAAACAAGTTGGGATAACAGGAATTATAAATACACTAACATGACTAATTTGTAGCAATGTTAGACTGTTTTTTATGAGTTATGAGTTTAAAGTTAGCATAGTCACAGTAACGTTTGTTTGAGCAGTTTCACTCTTTTTTTTAGATGTTGCAAACAAGGCTGGGAGTTGTTGTGGATATGCTAACGTGGCAAATGTGCAGCTGTGTTAGACTATGTTTTTTTTGGGTTTTTTACGTGATACTAAAAACGTTCTGAGTTAGCATAGCCATAGTAATATTTTTTTAACGGTATCCGATTGTTTTTGAATTTTTGCAAACAAGTTTGGGAGTTTACGGTATTGTCGATGTGCTAACACAGCTAACATGTAGCATGCCACAAACAAGTTTTAGAGTTACTGTAAAAGCAATTGATAAAGTCTGACTGACTGATTTATCTTCAACTCCTTCAAAACTCTGTGGCAAAGCTTTTAACAGGAGCCAATAAACAAGCAGTTATAACTTCTTTACTGTCCTTTCTACATTAAGTCCTCGTTCAATTTGATTTGTACTTCTAGTTTTAAGAAAGAGCCTTGTATGTTCAAACTACCACGTACATCACTGACCTTATAACCTCCTACTCTTTGACTTGCTGCCTGAGGTTTTCAAACCAAAAACTTTTACAAATACCAAAAGTCTGCTATAAAACCAGAGGTGACGTTGACTTTCAAGCAGTCGCTCCTCGTCTTTGGAACGTCCTTCCTTTGCCACCATGACAGATCGACTCCATTGAGTAATTTAAAAGTCAATTTTTAATTCAGAAGAGCTTTTAGTTGTTCTAATTTAACCTTCTATTGTTTTTTACTTTGTTTACTCTGTGATGTGTGTATTCAGAGGAGGTTGTATTTTGTGTGTTTTTACTATTGTGAAGGACTTTGTGATTTTTATTGGAGAAAGCTGCTATGGAAATAAACAATTACTTACTTACTTTACTTTGGCTTAATGCGCCTTATAGTTGAGTGCGCCTTATAACATAAGTTTGAAAGACCAATCGTTGCCTTATATTCCGGTTCACTTTATAATGTAGAAAATAGTGTATAAATGCAAGCCAGATAAAATGTTTAAACTCAGCTCTAAACCCTTAGAGAAAGCAGACAATGACAGGAAGCTGGCGTTAACCACTACAGTATCAAATTCAAGGAAAATAATCTGAAAAATGTACAGTTATTTATCATTTATCTGGCAGACGTGTGACAGATGTCTTTTTAACGTGTTATAGGTTAAACTGCCAAGGAAATGTACAGGAAAACCACAGTTGACTTCTTGCTGAAAATTACAGCCTTGTGGTAGAAAAGGCAGAGCCGGCGTGGGGGCGGCCCCCTTCTCAAGGAAATGAAGAGAGAACGGCAGACAGATAAAAAGAAGAAAACAGCTCTGAGGGCGACAATAAATCTATGTGAGGACTGGATAAGGAGTGGACATCACAGCCATTGGCGCAATGACATAAGTATCCGTTTTCATCTGGAGTGCTTCACCTTCTGATGGCTCAATGATTAGTGAATTTGGGTAGATGGAGGAGAGGAAAGGAGAGGAGGCTGCCAGTGAACAGCTGCCCCTGTAATTTATATTGATGAGGGGACTGGCATGGCGGGGAGCTTCCAGCAGTTTGATCACTCAGGCAGAGTGGGGAGTTTGTCAGACACAGCCCATCCCCGAGGTCTGGGTTGGACTGGGAAGACTTGCTAAACACACACGCTCGCATTCTTGCGCACACATGCTCACATTATGAGTGGCAGGGTGGACCGGGGAAGCCAATGTTTTCACGCCAGGAACAGGACTGGATCTACATTCTGCGTATAACCAAACAGGACAGAGACATCTCCCTCATTATTACTCCACAAGCCGTGTAATCACCGAGCTGGATTAAAAAAAAAAAAAAAAAAAAATTCTTCCCGCTACAAGCTCTGTGGCCATTAACCGGCCCCTTGAACCTCCTCTGGTGCACACGGCTCTGACAGCAGTCGCTTCCTGTCTGTGAGGCACAGCAATCAAGTACTTGTTAAGGAGATTTACTTTGATTTCCTCAAATTGATTTGAATATTTCTAATGAAATGCGATAGTGTGGTTTCTGCTCAAGGCTTTCAACCAGAGACTCTTAAATCATGCTCTTTGATTTGTCCCCTCGGTCTAGAGGTGCTTAGAGTCTAACTAATTGAGATAGTGCGGTTGTGGGTTTAAGCATTTCCAGCTACCTTAGAGATCTCGTCAGACAAACACAGACTGACGCACAAAACGCCCCAGAACACCTAAAAACAATACCAAGGCCCTTCCAGACAAGCAAATTGCTTTGCACACAATCAAACTGATATTTTGACGGGGCTGTTTGAGGAAGGTAGAGCTGTCAGCAGTGAAGATCATATCTTTTTGCCCCGCTGTCTGATGTAACAGAGAGGCGCGGGTGTTTAACAGGGGGAGATGCAGCCTCTCACAAAGTGAAAGACTCTGACCGCTCTTACAGAAAAGCCCTCTGGCCTTCCCTCTCCACAAGTTTCATCAGAGTGATCAGAGCAAAAGAATAGCCTTCAGGGCTACTTTCTTTCACTCACACAGAGGGGTTTTAGCACACACGCTCGCATGGTTACAACTCGCACACACACAAAAAAAGAAACCTTTTTTACGTGCCGTTTTCGATTGCTCTGCATGTGTGTCGGAATACTGTACAAGGCTCCTGGAGATCATTGATTTCTACAGGTTTGGCTGCTCATCGCTTCCTAATGTGCAAACTGAAATTGAAAGGTAGAGTATTTCTGAGCTGCAAAAAAAAATATTTAGGTTTCAGGCATGTGCCACATGCATTCTCTGTATTTTTCAATTTTGGTGATATGATCTGCACTGTAGAATACAACTTCTAGTAGTTAGTACAGCCTTGAAGGCTGAAAAACCACCATAAAACACCACATCCGTGTTGCTCAGCTGCAAGGCCTTGCAGCAAACAAAGAGGTGCTTTACTGGCTGCTTCAAATGTGCATGATATTCAAGCAGTCATAGGACTGCACAGCATTTTAATTTCCTCTCTAGGGTTATCAGCATATTCTCTACAGTACGAAGGCACACAAAGTAGGGGGAGTGACTGGCTCAGATCTGAAGGAAGGCGTTGAGCTTTTACAGCAAAAGTGTACTTGTAAGCAAAGATGAAAAAGATTAGAAGAAAAGCTTTTTTTGTGCTTTTATCGACTCAAAAAATATACAATCTGCACAATATAGTTCATACTTACAGGTATGCGTCTTCTTTGCTACTGAGATACCTGCAAAAAAAGAAGAAAAACTATTAAAACATATATTTTAAAAAAATATATTTAACACTGCTGGCAGGAATGTCAAATAAAAACAGACAAAGTCATTCAAGTAGTGTTGGCTAGTGCCTTACAAACGGCCATACAACAAGGCAGCTGAAACTCTGCACTCTGCAGGCAACCAAAGGAAATTTAAAGGGAAAAGCGGCAGCATTTGGAATGCTAATGTGTTGTGTAGCCACTGTGGGTGAGCCTGAACACATGACTGAGCCTGGGGCCCTTCGAGGAATGGAGGTGCGTTGACCTCAATGTTAGTCAATTCTGCATCTAAACAGATACTGTCAGTTAGATCAAGCAGGGTGGGGGGGGCAAAAATACATTTGAAGACATACAATATTGAGACAAATATTTTAAGATATAAAACATACACCACAAAAATGACAAGGGTAACACTTTAGAAAAAGTGCTGGAAAACACTAAATATAATGTCGACTAAGGTAATAGTTGTGATTTAGACTGAGATTTAAAAAAATAACACATTATGTGTCCAATTCATACAGAAATGGAGGTAGTCCCAAAGGGCTCACATACTCTCTCTTGCAACTGTAAGTCAGAGTGTCAACTCCAAGTCCCCACGTCTGCATTATTAACCCTTTGAGGTTTAGCTGTTCTTGTCTTTGTCACCTTCACAGCAAAGAATGACTAAACAGAACATTTTTTTTTTGTTTTTTCAGAATTTAATAAATCAGTTCAATCATTCAATTTAAATATACACACCAGCACTTACAAATGACACCACAGGGACTTTTGAGCAAAATAGTTTTTCTTCAAGAAATGTTGTTTAGGAAGAAAAAAAAGATAGTTCGGTAACACTTTATAATAAGATTTCTTAACAAGCTTTATTAACAAATATTATTAATGTATTTATAGGGTGTTAGTTAGACATTTATTAGCACAGTAAGTTGAATAATGTTTATTATACCTAATATACCTATTATATCTAATGATTTTATAATTTACTTCAGACTTCCAAAAAGGGACTTGTGAGCCTCTCTGTCTGCAGCATTGGTCTAATACCCCTGGAGCCGGGCGTGGAAAACAAAAAAAAAAAAACTAGTAAGCTGATGTCCCCTGCGGGCGGTTGGATGCTCATGCTTTGCAGGACGGAAGCACACTAATAGATCCCACTTGTCATGCGGAAGCAATGGCTAATTTTTCTGCAGCTTGCATCTGAAACTCGGGAGATCCCGAGTTGATGCGATTCAGTAACTCTCTATGTGGAAGGCGTCTGGCCGGAGATAACGATGTTTCAGACACGTTTGAGGGGAAACGAGTCAAAGACCAAAAAGGGGGAAAACAATAAGCCCTTCAGTCCGCTGTAGACGTACACACACAAAGCCCATAAATGATATCAACTCCATTGAGCAGAAAGAGGAGAAACAGTCACCTGAGGGGCTGGCATTCTAGTATGAGCAGCTATCAGCCAAAAACGCATGTCCAACTGTGACATTATGTAAGAAATAAATACACTTTAATTCTTTATTTTTATTGACTATATCCTAAAAATTGTAGCCAAAGTGGTGTTCCAACACTTACTACAAAAATGTACCAAATCTTGTTGAAAACTGTAAAACCTGACACAAGTAACTTAGTAATAACAGCCTATGACAGTGCTAAAGAACAATCGAACAAACTTCAAGTTGGTGGCAAATAGTAAATAGTGGTGCCTTTCACAGTTCGTCTTTTGTGGTTTTGACGACTGTTTTCAGTGAAACTCGGCATGTTTTGTTTTGTTCTTTAACAGCACATCGTGTTCTGAGCCCTGATTGGCTATTTACCTTGTCGATCAATTTGTGTCTTCTGTACAGAATGCATTCAGCTCTCCAGATGTACATAAATTGCTCTTTTGTACTTAAATTTAAGGCCCACAGGGCTTTAGAGTAAGTCTCATTCACACACTGCTGCAGTACACTGCTGGAGCCAATCTCAACCACAAGGAGCAATGTGGGGTTCCGTGTCTTGCGATCCTCCGATCGAGGGTCAGCTGGTTTACCTCTGCACCACGGTGCATGGGACTTTTGTTGATTCAAAGGTCAAATCGACTTTTGTGGTCGTGTAGGCTGAGGGAAAATCCCTCTTTTTCTGCAGCTTTTGAACACTCTGCTTCCAGTCTGGGGTGTCACAACACAGCAAATACCTAAAAAAAAAAACTTAAAAATGTAGTAACCTGCACAATGTCAGCTGGTATTTTTAGTGGAAATTCATTTAGAAGCAACTTGAGGTACAATGTATGAGTTTGAGTAGAAAGTTTGCATTTAAGGTCGGTTTTTAAAGTTAATCAAAAATATCACTGGGTGATATGGAATTTTTTTATACGTCGATACAATTTTTTTCATATGAGGCGATAACGATATATATCACAATGTAAACCAACTAATTATATTTATCAAATTTGAACGCTTTGCGACTCAAAACAAAATGTGTAATTATCAGCACTTTAGATTTAAATAACTATTTCCTATCATACTTTCAACATAACAGATGCACTGAAAATCATGCTTCTATTTTTTTAAATAACTAAGAAAAGGTGTGTGTCCATATATATATATATAGTGTGAGCTAATAAGCATAAATAATTAGATGCAAACATTTACTCGCCACGTGGCAACAAATTCTCTACCTTTTATTCACCTAAAAGGAGAGAACGCTCGCAAATGGCGAGTCTTAATTTTGGACCCTTCAAAATAAAAGTCTATCCCAATCCTCCATTGAGAAAAATTCTATCGCGACATATATCGCTATTGTTTTATCACCCAGCCCTAACCACAAATTATGTAATTGTTGCAAAATCATTTCATTAGATTAATAATTACCACTCAACAGTTTCCCTTTTGTCTTCCTCATCCTAAGCATTTAGTTCAGCAACATAAACTGACTTAAAAAAAAATCTCACTGTTTACTGATTAATTTATAATTCCTTAAGTAAAAAGAAATGTGTTGCTTGTGCAGACTGTAATAAACCCATTCAAAGACGCTCCATCATGATGTTCAACGAGTCCTCTTTGACTTGTTTGTGCTGCAGATTTTTTTGTTTTGTCAGGATTTTCAAAAAGAAAGGGAAATGCATTTTCTCACCTCCTAAAGGTTTGTGGTAGACACTATACCAACGCATGCATCACACCCCCCACTCACCAGGTGAAAACAAAACTACAGTCTTTCAACTGTGCAAGTAGCAGTGACATTTTTGGTTTTACTGGGTATTTCAGTAGCAAACTCCCACCCAGCCTGTTGCTTGGCAGGTTAGAAGACGCAGGACAGGGATTAAGTAGACCCACTTTATCCTCCAAGAGTCATTTAGAACACTGTGATTGGAGGTAGGAAGGAGACGAGGCCACATAGACAATGAAGGAGCCTGCTCCGGGCACGGACATTGGCGATGTCTGCCAGCTTCTGTCTCATCCGCTGGGGGGCAAGTTCAGAGGTCAGTCTGGAGGTGAACTTCTCCTTGGCTGCTATCAAAACTGCTTTGATGATTGTAAACATTTATGTGTAATTATTGGTCAAAATAAAGCAAACTTGAAGCGTAAGCTGAATTTTAATTTAGCCACAATGGAAGGAGGGGGCGGTTGTCACTACATGGCCTTTGATCAGTCATTTTTTCCCCCCCTTGCAACAGTAAACAACTGAGCAAATGTTCTCGTGAGACATGGAGGAAGAGAGACAGTACACAAGCAACTTGGGGTTAACCTCCTCGACATTTATCTGCAGGGGGCACACATCCTGTAAACATGCCACTGAGGCTGGAGGAGAGTGAGTCTGAGGTTTTGGCAGCCGGGGCGCTGCAGCGGGCTGTGAAGCACGGCGCCGTCGCAGGCGACTCAAAGTGACAGCGCTGTAATGAAGTCTGAGGCACACGGTAGACTGTACGTCATAATTTCAGGTTCCTTTCAGGCTGACAGCGAATGATTATCATGGATGGTTATTGTCACCCTGCCTCCCTGGTAGACGATGCGTGCTCTGGGGTTGTTGCGCCGTGACATTCAAAGTTACAGTCTCCTTCATATAATGGAGCTGTCCTCTCAGAGCGCTAATGGGAGCGATCCATTTAACCTGTGCCAGAAACACACAGACGAGGAAGTTCCTAATGCGAGGCCTCTCCCGTGGGGACGTCACACTCCCCCCTGGCTGCTCCCTTCCTGCTGCTTGATTCATTGACTGGCGCTCCTCACTTATCCTCATTCACTGCTCAGACTGGGGAGACAGGGAGGCTAACTTCCTGCTGCTTGCTCCACATGCCACCGCTGCACGCCTGCCACACACAAGGACACAGCCGGCGCAAAAAAACCCAATTGCAGGAAGAGCAAGTGTGGGTCCTGCGAGGGGCTGGCTGCATGCCTACTTTAGTTACGGGTCAGCAACGTAAGCCTAAGGAATGCTAACACTACCCAATTTTTTTACGTTAATTACTTTCTGATGCCTAAAAAGATACAAAACAGTTAAACATTCATTAAAATGTGTATTTATTGCATGTTCATGATTGATTTGGTGAGTTTTTAATTTTTTTTCCAATATTGGGGTTGAGTATCTTAAAAATGGTGGATTTAGCCACAATCAAAACAATTCAAATTCAGTTTTATTTATAAACCACCTTTCTTGTTTCAGAACACCTCAAAAGGCGTTATTTAAATAAAATAAATACATAATAAAATTAATAGTAAAAATAATAATCTTGATAAAAACCACCCAAAACACGTACACACCATATTTTAAAGACCCAGTGCAACGAAAATTGTGTTTTGTGTGTTTTTAGCATGTTCTTATAGCATTTTTCTACCTTATTTTGAAACAGCCACTTGTAGACAAATATATTCATTAACGTCTTCATTTCCCCCCCTGTGCTGCCATTTGGCTCTAAACTGTGCGGCTACATAGCTCTGACATTGCTTATCGGGTTTTTGCTACGCTAACGTTAGCTTGGGCTTGTGAGGTGCTATTAGCTAGCAGGAGAGAGAGTAAACAAAGGACTATGGCTGATGGGAAATTAGTGGTGCTAACTTCTGCACCAACAGTCACGTCCGCAACCCGTCAGCTGCAGAAAATAGACGTATGTCTTAAAAACGGACACATTTTTATTTTAGCTAAAACCTGCACAATCAAAACTAACCCTATTTCCAAATTCCAACTCTTATCCCGAACTACTAAAAACTTTAAATTGCAAGACTATGTAGTGCTCTGGATAGTAAAAGCAATTTGGACAGAATGCTCACTGGTTGTGAAAATGTAGATGGTTGATTGAATAAATACATTTAAATATGTTATTTTTTTCCAAATGTTTCTTACTGTAATGCATTGTGGTCTACAATTGCTAATGTAGTGAGCATCAATGCATGCCAGTCTTTCGCAAAGACTCCTGGGACATTTCGAGTGTACTCAATTTTGGAATTAATTGCTCAACAAAATGGTGAAAACACTTTATAGGGCACATATACTGAGTAGGGAAGGAATTCGGACATGGCCTAAAAGACCACTAGGTACAATTTTACAATAGAAAAAAAAATATAGTTGGAGTGGGACTCTAAGTGATATTGTTTTTGAAACTATACATTGGAAAATAAACAGCAAACATGATTTATGATGATTTTGAAGAGAATGTAAAAGGTTTTCACTGTTAAAGAAGCAACTTGTCAAGTAAAAACAACACATTGAAATAAAATAGTAATAATATTACACAATAATTGTACACAATTCATGCACCCGGTGACTAGCAGAAAGGGTAAACAATAAAATGCAGTGACTAATTGTGGTTAATTACCATGGCAACTGGAGTTAACATGAACAGGAAGCAATTTTTTTAAATGTGACAGCCTTCAAAATAAAACAGGAAATATGAGTAACAGATTAGAAAACAATAGAAGCACCGGTAAGAGTATCATCCATGAAATCTACAGACTTCTGTCCCATGTTGCGAAGGCCAAGTTTTATGCACAAAGTCATTTAAGTCACCCTCCCTTTTGCCGTGACACACTTAGTCTTATTAGCTGTTTTCAGCCATAAAATATAAATGCAAAAATCTAATGATTAAAAAAGCACAATGATTCTAATCAGCTGCCCCCAAATGTACTAAAACACTTAATCCACAGAGACGCAAACTCTCTGGGGAGGCTTAAAGAAAAATGACTTCTCTGTCTCCAGGCGCTGTTATTTCTGGTCATTTCTAATTGGTTTTAACTAAAAGCAACCACTCTGAGGCTCCACAGGTTACTTCAATGCATCGCTACGGAATTGTCTGCAAATAGAAGATATACATCCAAATTAGTTTTAGAGGACACCACAACTGTCTTTTAGAAGACGAAAGAAGAAAGGTCAGGAAAAAATAAAAGGATACATGCCTTTACGGCGAGAGGCAAGAGGCTGGAGAGTCCCAGTGGAAGAGTGACATTATCAGGGTGACCCTGAGATCATAAAAGCCCGGGCTGTCTTGAGGCTCCACGCCAAATGTACCTCGACCCCCTACAAATGTCTCACCGCTCCCGCGCAACATCCTTCCCAATGCAGTTCTGCATTGATGGGCCTGCAAGTCTCCAGGTGAGTCGTCAACTCTGTTTGGTGGCTCGTGAATTATACATTGCAGCAGAGGAATTTACGTGGCCCAGGAGGGCTGAAAAACAGCAGGCATGGCTGGGAGGCAGACTGAAGACTCTTACGGAATTTTAATTGTACCACTGGGACAACGGCGATAAGTGCTATTGTTATTGGGAAGACACCACTGCTCAGGTTCACTTAGCTGAGCACTTGAAAATGACTTACTTGTACAATGTCCAAGACTCTAGCACGGCATCAAACTGAGGTTTAATGACTATTCTGAGACAGAGACATTATTACCCAGTAGCAATAACATTTACGACTCAGTTTTCCTTATCCAGCATAATGGGACATGAACAGAAAAAAAAATCACTAAAGAGATCACATAAGTATTCAGCAGAAATCAATTAAGCATCTGCTACCATTATAACAATGTTTTTGTCACTAATTGTTACTAAGTTTTCATGAACTGATTATTCTCTGATCCCAACAAAGTTCATAGATGCAGGCAGGCCCTGGGAATTGGTCAGACAGACTAGGAACACAGGTCTTTGTGCACTCGTTGCACCATAGGTTGCCAACCTGGTGGTAATCTCCTGCTGATCCAGTCTCAACACCACATGGAACCTGATAGCTTTAGAGCCTATGCTGTAAATAAAGGAAAACACACACATTCGAGGGACTGCTTTGGATTTTTTTCCCCCTGGTCGTTTATTTCAAATTGTATAACAACAGAAACTTGCTATTTAATAGAGAGCTTCGTTTAGGCATTAAAATGTTGACAGCAGAGTGTAAACTGCTTTGACCATTTCTTTTCATTCTATAAGACCTTAGTGCTCAAATACAAAAAGATCAGACAACTAGAAAAGTTGCATTACCTGCGATAATGGTAGTGTGAATGCTTTTAGCTGAAAGTAGTCACTGAAGATGCTGAAGCTTTTTGCTGAAAATGGTGATGCAATTTACTTTAATTGCTGAAGAGGTTTGCTGAAAAGGCAAACGTTATTGGCATAAATGTTAAATTTGCTAAAAGACTAAACATTTTATTAAAGAACTATGAAAAAGCACTGAAGTTGACCTAAATTTATGAAAGATTTGTAGTAAAATTGCTTAAAAAATCCCTAATACATGCAAATTTTGCAAAAAAAAAAAAAAATGTAAGTGTGTTGCTTAAATTATGAGCTAAACTCCAAATTAGCCCAAAAACCTCAGTAGATGCCAAATTAGCCAAAAAGCTAGCTCGTTGCTGAATATTACCTAAACTTCAAAATAGCCAAAAAATCCCCAATAAACTAAATCAGTCAAAAACATTAGCCTGGTGCTGAAGCAGAAGCTAAACTCTAATTTAGTCTATAAAAACCTCAGTAGATAACACATTGTACGAAAACATTTGCATGTTGCTAAAAGATTAGCTAAACTCCAAATTAGCCCAAAAACCACAGTATATCCCAAATTAGCAAAAAAAAGCCAGGGCATTGCTTTAATACCAGCTAAACTCGGAAATAGTCTTAAATTCCTTACTAAATTAGTCAAATACGTTAGCCTGTTGCTAAAATAGAAGATAAACTCTAAATTAGCCTATAAAAACCTCAG
>NC_050517.1:18690494-18701823 GCF_002922805.2 Oryzias melastigma
AACATTTTATTAAAGAACTATGAAAAAGCACTGAAGTTTACCTAAATTTATGAAAGGTTTGTAGTAAAATTGCTTAAAAATCCCTAATACATGCCAATTTTGCAAAAAAATAAAAAAATAAAAAAATGTTAGTGTGTTGCTTAAATTATGAGCTAAACTCCAAATTAGCCAAAAAAACCATAGTAGATGCCAAATTAGCCAAAAAGCTAGCTCGTTGCTGAATAGCTAAACTCCAAAATAGTCAAAAATTCACCAGTAAACTAAATCAGTCAAAAACATTAGCCTGGTGCTGAAGTAGAAGGTAAACTCTAATTTAGTCTATAAAAACCTCAGTAGATAACACATTGTACAAAAACATTTGCATGTTGCTAAAAGATAAGCTAAACTCCAAATTAGCCCAAAAACCACAGTATATCCCAAATTAGCAAAAAAAGCCAGGACATTGCTTTAATACCAGCTAAACTCGGAAATAGCCTTAAATTCCTTACTAAATTAGTCAAATACGTTAGCCTGTTGCTAAAATAGAAGCTAAACTCTAAATTAGCCTATAAAAACCTCAGTGGATGACAAATTAGCCAAAAACGTTAGCATGTTGCTAACATATAAACTCATTTTTTTTTTTTTTTCGGAAAATTATGATAAAAGATGAAAACATAGCCCTTGAATATTTTTAAAGATTTGTTGTCAATTTACTTAAAATTTTAAAATATGAAGACTGTCTCATTCATTTCCTATGAGGCATATTTTGCTCAAATATTTCAAAAACTATAAAGTTTATGAAAACCAAAAATACAAGCAGTAATGTCCTGAACAAGCTAAACGTTTAGATACCAAGATTGCTGAAATTGCTGAAAGTGTGATTGAGTTTTTACGCGCCAAAATACTTTCTGAAAGGAGCAGGAGAATCACTGTTGTGTGAAATGCCCACAAAGCATTCACATAGCTATTGTCTGTTCCTCAAGCAAGTTTTACAATACTGGCTTCTAGTAAGAGTTTTCCAATTGGCCAAAAGAGATGCACCCCAGCAAAAGTATTTAAATATTCATGACACACAGCATGCAGCTGAATAAAGACCATCTCTGATGCTGAGTTTACGTGAAATCACATGGTTTGATTCTTCTCTTTAGTTTGCGTGCATGCTTGCAAAGATTGATCCGCCCACCTCAGGAAACCACAGAGATAGACGGCTTTTACCAAAGGTTTCATTTGTCAACAGCTGAGGCACGGCTAAAGATGAGGGGTTTGCTTAACTAGCATGTCCACAGCGATGCATTATTACGGCGAAAGAGAATGGGTGACATCTGTTAGCAAAACTGCAGTAACAATGAGTTCAGGCCTGCCCGTCTAATCATCTATGAGGGCTTTGATCAGGAACTAATGCCAGCTAATAGCAGTTTTATAAAGGCTGACTCAGAATTATACAGAAAACCTTTCATTATCATCAGTCACTCGGTCTCCGTTCTCATCCAGGAAAGCACAGCACAGAAGACTCGTCTAATGAACCGGAGTCTATAGGGAAGGATCGTTCTTTGAGAGTGTGTTGGAAGTCAAGGTTTCACAACAGTGGACTCGCGGCTCTGCTGATAAGGACTTGGCTGTAATTGCTCAAAAGGGAGGGGACTGCAGCCCCATTAGGTCTGGTCTAAGCACTTGCCAATAAGCCAAACTGCCCCTGTGAAGCCTCGCATGTAATGAAAACTTCCTCAGAGATGAATTACATGTCTGTCAATCCACTAATTAATATCACCAACTTGTCATTTTTGCCTTTCTGCGGTACAGAGTCGGAAGTTTGGGCATTTGAAGCACCGAAGGAGGAAAGGGAAGCACTCAGCTCCGGCGCATCACTGCAGTTATGGTCGGCACTTAGATCAGCATCTATTTTTCATGTATTTCATAATTAAAACCTGCAAGTTCTGTAAGCTCTCCATGCTCTATGGAGATCAAAGGTAGTCCTATTGGCAGGGAGTTCATCAGCGGAGTCACTTCTCCACATCCAGGCAGAAGTGCCATGCTTCAATCACAAACACTCAGTAATAACACATGCGTGATAACGGGACAGTCGTGGACTATGATTAATAGAACAAAGATCGCGGCTTCCTCCCCTGTTTTCAAAGCTAACACAGCGGAGGACTTTACACACGAGGATAACCCCAGATGAAGAGCTCGATAAAAGACGGAATGCATATTTCACACATTGCCTCTTGTGGTGCAGGTGGAATCTGCATCAGTTTGTCTCCCTCCCTGCTGCATCCTTTATGTAAATGTAATCGGAGGATAACGCGGGCTAAAGCTCTGCAGAGCAGAAACATGATGCCTCCTCTCTGAAGACAGACAAGGATACAAATTTACCTCACATGGAGTAATGAGTGAGCTGTGTTGTGTTATTTATTTGTCCCATTGATTGCAGGGTAACGTGATGCCAACTGGAGCACCTGTCTGGAAACTGAGCAACCTTCCATCAGCGAGGCACCATGACAGCTACCAAACCCCAGAGGTCCCTCACTTGTTCTTTGCAAAGTGTTTACAGGGGTGACAGTTTTCACACAGCAGTTAAAGTAAGAAAATATTGTATGAAAGTTTATATTTTATTTCACTGATCTACCATAGTTCTATAGTGATAGGGGAAAAAACATCAAAATAAGCTAAGGGAGGGGAACTACAACCAAAAAATAAAAAAAGTAATACTATGAGATTGAAGTTGTAGATTTTCGAGAAAAAAGTTGTGAATTTACAACTTTGAATCTCGTAAATTTATAAGTTTTTCTCATAAATTTACAAGATTAGAACCACAAAAAAAACTTTAAATTCATATTACCAGATTAAAGACGAAGTTAACATCTAATAAACAAAAAAACTGGTGTTTTTTCTCCTTAATTTATGACATTTTCTCTTAAATTTATGTCTTATTTCTTTTAAAGTCAAGCATTTTAAAGTCAGAAGCTTTAAAACACGTTAATATATCAGAAAAAAAATCAAATTTAGCCGATTAATTTCTAAAATACACTACTTTTTTCTTAATTTACGAGATTAAGATAGCAAAAAAGTAATATAACAAGAATTAAGTTAACCCCATAATGCGTGAATTTATTCCCAGCTATAAAAAAAAGACTTTCACTTGTGTTTTTGCTTTTAAGTAACTGCTACATTTAGGTAATTTTATAGCTAATTTGGTTTGTTGCATATTTGAGACAGCGGGGATTAAGGGGTTAAAGTGAACCTTCAATAAACAAACAATTTTGGAGAATTTTCTTCTAAATTTATGCTGTTTTTTTCTTATAAAGTTAAACATTTAATGTTATAAAACATGAATATATGACAAAAAAGTCATAAATGTAGCTTATGACTTTTAGAGTTGTGAATATGCAACTATAGTCTTGTAATTTAACAGTTACAAGATTTTTCTTGTAAATTTACACGAAATTGGGAAATATTATGAGATTAAAGTTGAAATGAACCTCAGATAATTAGATAAATATTGGTGTTTTTTTCTTGATACTTTATGACTATTTGTATTTATTAGTACATTTATTTTGTTTGCCTTTTAAAACTAAACATTTAAAATCAGAAATGTATCACTTTAAAACACGCAAATATACGAAAAATCATAAATGACTTTAAAAGTCATAAATATATGACTTCAGAGTCATAATTTAACCGTTACAACTTTCTCTCACAAATCTTTTAGGTTAAGACATTAAAAAAAAATCATTTTACAATATTAAAGATTACCTGAACCTATAATAAACCAACAACTTTTGTGTTTTTTTGGTTAACTTATGAATGTTTTTTCTCATAGATTTGTCTTCTTTTTTTCTTTTAAATTCAGTTTTACAATTTTAAAACACGTAAATATTTAAGAAAAAAAGTCATAAATTTAGCCCATGACTTTAAAGTCCTGAATATATGACTTTATTCTTGTAATTGAACAGTTATGACTTTTATTGTAAACCACAGAAAAAGAAAAAAAAAAACTCCCTTGGTGTTTTTTTCTTATTAATTTGTGACTTTTTATGAAAATTGATGACTTTTCTAGTAAATTAATGTCTGCTTTTCTTGTAAAGTCAAACATTTAAAGTAATACATTTACAACATTAAATCACATAATTATACAAGAAGTCATAAATTTAGCCTTTGATTTTTAAAGTCGTAAATATTCTACTTTATTCTCGTAATTTAACAGCTACGGCTACTTTTTGGGGGTAAATTTATGACTTTTAAGGTATATTTAAAATACATATATATATATTTGTAAAGTGGCCCTAATACTCCGTCATGGGGAGCTAACTTGTCAGTTCTTGTAAACTTTAAATGTTTAGTCAAGTATGCCAAAATATAATAGAACACATTTTAATATTTGCTTCTCTGTCTTTTTTTTATATTTGTAACCCAAAAGTGTATTTCAAAAGCTGCAGAAACATATTCAGTTTTTTGAAATTGTTGATGAAAGCTGTAAACATGAGTTAAAAGCGTACAATTCCAATTGTTTTCCCTACATGACAATGTATCCTGATGCTGCAAAGCTTCCTGCTTTCAATGGAGTTCTTAAACAACTGCAAATAACTGTTTGAGGAAGGGACCTGTGGTGAAGTCATTTGAAAGACACTATAATTAGATGTGTAGTAATTGCTCGCTGAGAGCCAAGTTGTTGTTTTTAGTGTGTTTCTTGGTGAAAGCACACAAACTCACAGCTAGATCAAAAAAAAAAAGAAAAAAAATGGCTGGATTTCCTTCGAGCTTCTAAGGTCAACTATAGTTCACGGTGCAAATGCCCCAAAAAGTGAAAAGTTAATCTGCCATATTTTTATTTCTGTAGTGAGAAATCGTCTGTTTTTTTACTGAACTTATTGTTTTCCAGGATGGGCCACACTGGGGTGAAGTTGGCCAGACACCAGAAACGTGCAGCACTAATAGGCCCGCTCACATATCCGCCGTCTCCACCACCAAATGCGCAGACGGCTTAATGATATTCAATGCAATCGCGGAGTCAAGAGGGGTGCGAGGTGCAGGCTGCTGCATCCACGCAGCCATACATTCTCAGCAATATGAAAGCTTGCAGCCGTGGTCAGCAGTAATAATTAATAGCATACTCTATAAGCATTCCATTAGGTGCAAGCAGCTGTCATAAACATCTTAATTAATTTACAAAGCAAGCAACTGGGGAATTATGGCGACGTAAAAATCTGCTTCCCTCTGCCGCTCCATAGCACTGGAACAGATCGGGCTTTTAAATTTTTAAACATGTCTTTCATGTTCTCTAGAGCACTAAAAAGCCTTTGAACAGTCAGCTTGTTAGGAGATGCACCTAGCAGCCCAATACCTACGGGTCGTCTTGCTATTCTTTTCATACAGTGACGAGGTTTTTTTAGGCTCCTCTTTGCTGTTCTGGCTTGAATTGAGCAATTTTTGTTGCAGCAATTTTTCCTTTTTCATTCTGCCTCTTTGTAATGTGTATCACACAGAAGGTTCTGGAAGTGTTTCTTTTTTACGGAGTGGACAAACATTTACATTTACTGCACTGATGGGATCAGCGGTTTCAAACCATTTTTTTTGGTGGACATCTACTTGAGGAGGCTGGTTGGTGCAGCTGAGGGATGGTGGGTGGAAAAACGCACCGCTCCTCCCTGGAGTGCACCGTAATCTGGATGCCACTGAAGAAGGGTCAGAGTGTTGTAGTAAAAACTGGCCTCCTACCTGTTCTGCCTCAGACAGGGCGAGATTAGAGCGGCCACTCTATTATATGAGAACGGCTTAAGAGCATTTCCACTTTCAGAGCGGGGGTATCAGCAGCTTCTGACACTAAGCAGAGCTGACCCATCATTTTGGAGAGGAGGGTATCAGCCCTGCTCCCCGTAATACAGTCGACTGTGGGGTTTGGAGGGGGAAACCACTCGCTTTAAAAATAACACACCAGAAAATAGAAATGACAGACTAGAAATACTGGAAGTTTAATGTGCCTATAACTCCCCGGTGATAACTCACTGCCACCTTTTCCTTTTTTTTTCTCTCAACTCCCCTTCATTGCCATATTTGCTTAACCCAGCCACTGTGACAGCACTCAATGCTAAAGCACTCCCAAGGCAGATGATCAAAGTCGGCAGTCAATTCACATTACAATGCATTGATTTGATGTTTCCTAACCTCCCAGGCCTTCCTCTAATGTTGCCAAGGACCTTCGGGATATTATGGAGCCCCTCCGTCCCGGACTTTCTCAGTCCCCCTGGAAATGGGAGGAGATTCTACAGCCAGTTGCAACTGCAACCAATAGACAACGTTCACCCCCCGGCATTCAAGCTACCACTTCCCATAAAAAGTCTTTGTAAAGGTCTGTAAATGCACATTTCGGGTTTCAACGTTCAAAACTCCTGTGTTTTACACCATTGATTGTATATATAGATCTGGACTGAGTGAGCGTGACTTCACCCATAGAAAATTACTGGTTCCAATGAATTTAGGTCAATTCAGCTGCCATTTTTATGCAATGTTAGAGTCAGATGTCGTCAGTAAGCAGTGGTTGGTCCGAGTCAGAAATCACAAATAAATCTAGATTTCACCTTGTTGAAATTCAGTCAGTAGTTCACAAAAGCTATGCAAGTTTCTTTGACCGTTTTCAGGCTCTACACACAAAACTCACGATCATAGAAAGCATAATGGGAGTTAAACGTTTGAAAATTTATCAGGAAGGAGAAATTAAATACTGTGGTTTGTGCCTGGACTGAGTTATACAACAATAAATCTTTCATGTTTCAGAGTAGAGCTGTTAAAAGATAAAGATTTGCTCTGCTTTGACATTTCAAATTAAGCCTTTTCCAGCAGACATGCGCTAGCAAACAGTAGAAAAAAGAAGTAGACCCTCCCTGCTTGTCCAGTGTGAACAAGAAGGGTAGGGAACAATTGATTCAGCAATATATTACAGTATTTTGTTTGGTGATACTTGTATCGATTTAAAATGCTGACAAGGCAATATTTGATTGATTAGTTATATATGAGTGTCCTACTTTTGTTTTCCACCTAAACCTCCGACCACTAGTTGGCAGTAGAGCACACTGAGCCTCTTTGAGCAGCTCCACACCGGACCAAAACAACAAGATCTCACGAGAACCATCTTGGTTAAATGTTCAGTCAACCTCACGTTTCTTGTTGTCATGAGACATGTACTACTTAGTTTGGAATGGTTAGCGAACCGAAACTCTGTGCTACGTTGCTGCTAGAATGATATAAGAGGGTGGATGGCGGTGGTTCATAGCGGCTCGGATAAGAAGGAGTGAAGCTGTGCCGTCTTGGGATATATCGTGATATGTATCGTGAGTCATGTATCGGGATATGTATCTTATCGCCAGATTCAAGAATGTGCATTTAGCGCATTCTTAAATGTGCGTCAAATCCCTGGTGTGAGCATAGTTTCATGTCAGGCTAAGAAATCAAAAAAGCTAAATCAGTAAATTCCCCCTTTTCTTTTTTTAGAGCTACTTTGTTGCGAAAACCCATCATTTCAGTCCACGAGTATTCTTTCTTTTTTTGGAAGCAGCATTCTGAATTAACCACACATGGTATGTGGCACCTGACATCAACTCCTATATGAGAGAAAGAGAACAATTTACCACATCCACGCATGGAATGACAGTCTGTTCCTGTCTTCGAGAGGAAAGGAAGTTACTTTGTTTGTCTTGCACGAAGAATTTGTCAAAACGTGTTAGCATCATTGCCATGGCACACTGACACACTGACCTACAAGTCCAAAAGAGAGCTTCGTCTGCCTTGATAAACACACTAAAACATGCAGCAGAAAAAAAAAGAGTGTGAGGGAGAGGATGAGAAAGAAATGTGAACTATTGATTTATGTACAGGAGGCATTCCTTAAACAGTGTGAGTCATCGCGGCCGCGAGCAGCAAGCTGAGTCTTTAATTATTTGTTAGAAAGCGGACAAATTCAGTGCCGCGTGAAGAGGGCCTATTGATTTCTGTCTGGCACACGGGACACACTTACTCATGGCAATCCACCGACCATGTGGATGATCAGAAAGACAGAGAAGCTACTTATCTCCTTTTTTAATCTGCTGAGAAACAGTTGGAGCCGGTCATTAGGCAGGGGGTGAACATGAAAAATCAGAGTCAGCCCGGGAAATATTTCATCCAGAGAGAGGAGAGGATGATGGACTTTTACTGCTGTGCTGGAAAACAAGGTTCCGTGTGATATAATAGATGAAAGTGCACGCACTGAACTAGTGCGTATCAACAAGACCGAAGAAAAAATTTAGAATCGATGCAAAAAAAGGATATTTTTCAGATTTGCTTAACTGACACTTTAGAAACTCTAGTTCTGGCTTTAGAAAAGTTTGATCTAATTAGATGATTTTTTTAACTTAAACACTGTTGCACCATTTGAGTTCTTCTAACTGAGATTCCACTTTGAGGTGTGTGAGTAGAGATAAGAGAGGAGAACGTCAAACAGAACCAAAAGAGAATCAGTTCTTAAAGAACAAAGACGCTATTTATAGCCAGAAATAAAGAAAGAAAAATATAAGAACCCTCATCTAACACTATGGGCAAGCGCGCTTTAATGTGCTCATTCTGCTTTATCGTGTAAAAAAATATTCTGTTTAGGCACCTAGTGGAGTACAAAGGAAAACAAAGAGTTCACGCAGAAGGCTTGATGCTATAGGTCCATCTTTTCTTTCCAGTGCGCTTGTGTTTGATGCAGACAGTTCATCCTGTGTGATGTCTGTGTTTTAAAGAGCTTCTGCATTGTTATTTCATGAGAGGGGCAAAGCGGCGAGCCGGAGCGCTCGTCTGAGCGGCGGAGAATTACCCCGTATGGCCACACAGAACATGTACGAGCATATTTAGCGATGTCAACTTCTTTTAAACTAGAGAGCCAAAGGGAACCTTCTCACCCCATTTTTTTTTACTCTGTCTAGCCATGGCTGCTCTGGAAACCCTCTTAAAAATGCATTCGGATTGCTGATGGTTCGGGAAACCCACCCTAAGAGGGACGCGGGGCGGGCACAAACCCAGTTAGTAAAATACCACCTCTGTATGCCTCATCACCGCTGCTTCCTCTGTGCTTACATAATTTACACAAGCAAGAGGGGGGGCAGAAGGGAAGGGAGGGGTCTGTTGGCGAAGCTACAGGGAGCTCACGTCCAATTGCGTTTGGCCATGTGGGGAGACAAATAAGGCGGTATGAGGGAGCTCATGCCGCAGCGGGATTTGATGACTACATGCTGAGACATCCCTACGACATGCTGATAGACACTATAAGTCCCCTCCCCTCCTTTGCATTTACAAAGCCAGCAGAATATATAGTAGACGCAACAGGAACAAGGTTGAAAGTCTGTGCACATTAGAGGTGCGCTGATCCAAGACTACGACATGGTTATTTATTAATCAGCTGAGCTTAGCTAACTGCCGCTTTAAATGAGCAGCAAGTCTGCAGTGCGCTGCAACCAGACCAAAAAACTCAACTAAAATGTGGGAATAGTACGATTATATGAAGGAGTATTAGGGCCACCAAAAGAACAACTTATATTACAAGATTAAAGTGGTGCTTTTATGAGATTTGTTTATTGTAAATTTAGGACTTTAGGGGCACCAATTAAAGAAAAAGAGGTTTAATAGGAGATTAGCGATATTCCTGAAGCTGTCACGATCTCAAGATGAGACAAAATCTCCACCAAGTCTGTCTTATGCATCCGTCTGAAGAGGCACAGCTTCTTGCTAAAAATCATTTGATTTTGAGTCACCAATAGATTGAGATTTTGTTTCTTTTCAAAACATATCTACATATCTGAAAATAAAGCTTCACAAAAGGCAAAACGTCTTTTATATTCTAGCATGGCTCTAATAAACAGTCAACTTTAACGTCTCTTCTCGTAAAATTTTTTAGTAGCTACGACTTTTTTATCACAAATTTATGACTTATTTTAATGTATGTGTTTTGAAGTCGTAAATTTGAGAAATTGAAAGTCATAAATTGAAGACATTTTAAGTCTTGATCTACGACTAAATTCATGTAGTTTAACAATTACGACTTTTGTTTTCCACAAATGTATTCATTATATTTTTGGTTTGAAAATTGGCTCTGTCGTAACAGAGTATCAGGGCCACCAAAAAATTAATGAATTAAATTACATTATGGGATTAAAGTTGTAATTTTTTTTTCATAAATTTATGACTTTAGGACCATCAATAGTGGTAAGGGGAAAAAATACAGTTTTAGATGCATCAGTTATGATCCATAAATGATTCTAAATCATTTTATGAACTTTGAAAAATCAATAATCAAAACATGTAAATGATTTAAATAAAAGTAACAAGCAGAATGAAATGCTGAAATTTTTGAAGAGCACACAAACATGGCTGACCTTCCAGATCCCTTCATACAACCGACTTCTATTAAAGTGACCGTTTGGAAGCATTTTGGCTTTTTTAATTTCAAGGGTCAATTAGACAAACGTCACGCAGTGTGTAAGTTATGTCAAACCAAAATGAAATATGTAGGGAACTTAACAAATTTGCGAAATCCCAACGTAAAGCTGGTCTTATTATAAAACGTAACATTATCTTATTTAAGGTCATTGAGTTCAGGGACAATTTTTCCCTTTTGATGTCGTGGAAGATTTTTGATTATCAAATTAAATATTTTTCTTGTCAGAATTTTTATATTCTCAATAGAAGCTAAACAAGTGTCTTTACTTAAAAATTCAGATCTGGAATGCATTGATAATTATTTCATCACTGAATCATAATCAAATCAAATAGTGAGGTACCTTAAGGTTCCCACCACTAGAGTAATATTACGAGATTAGCAATATTCCTGCAGCTGTTCACTTCCAATCATTTTTCCCACCACGAAATATTTAAAGTTGTTGATCTACAACTTTATTCTCATAATTTAACAATTACGACTTTTTTCTTGTAAGTTTACAACAATACAAGTTGCATTTTTTTCCCGTTTCTAAAATATGTCCTATTTCTCCGTCATACATTATAAAATTCTCTGTGCAACAACATAAGATCTTGCACTTTTGCATCCTGTCTTCCTTGTTGTGTGGAATTTCTACATTACCATGCAAAGAGGGTGCAAAAATAATGCAGTGCGAGAAAAGTGAATCAACAATCTTAAGATTTGCTCTGCAAATCCATCTGTGCCTATTTGGCTGCGAAACAAAACATTACTATGTGATCCAAAGTAAATACTGTCGGAGTGTACAGCAAACAAAGAATGTTTGCCCATTTGCACACTCTTCATCTCCGAGGGTTGAAGTCGGTGATGAGTAAAGGCACGAAGATGTTGTCAGTAAATACAATCTAACATCCCAAAAAAAGAACA
>NC_050517.1:18701951-18718471 GCF_002922805.2 Oryzias melastigma
GTGTCAGCACATCGAGATGGTGCAGAGAAACATCGCTTTTTAACTTAGAAGAAACATCTTTTTGGAGAAAATAAACAAATAAATGAGAGAAGACAAAAAGAATGGGATGCAATCCTCCAGAGTGCATCCCTCCCCTCATGTCTCTTCCACTGTTATTTTGGCAGTCCGGGTAAAGAAACACTGGCACACAACACTCTCTGCTTGAACACAAAAGGGAAACATCTCAGTCTGGAGGTTGGGCTTCAGAGACTAATAGGAGGTAAGAAAGTGTTTGGGTTTCCATTGATTTTTCTGCTTGTTGACGGGGTCCAGTTATTTTGCTAAGTTCTTCATTATATTTTTTCATAAAGGTGCTTCGGAAAACATTTGGAGATCAGGGAAGAGGGGAGGCAGACGGTGGTCATTACCAGATGCTTCCTTTCATCATTTCCTGGGAGAACCTCGCACATACTCCCGTCCTCCCAGAGCCGCTGCAGCTCTGAGAGCTTAAGCCCATTGGACAGTTCATTTAGGATAATGCTGTGATGAGAGATGGGGAGGGAGGGTTGCTTTTGTGAGGGGAAAAATGTGTGTCTGCAAAAATCATGCCTCATAAGTGTATCTCTTCAGAATTTCTCATCTGCATTTCAAAAAAAAAGAGGAAAGAAGAAGGGAAAGTTGCAACAACTGCCATTAAGAATGATCATTTTCATAACCTGCTCAAACATGAAAAGGCAATTTAATGTGTAGACACATCATTATTTTATGAATCCAAATGAACAACACAAAAGTGATATTTCAAAGAAACTTTCACATGAAAAAAGATGGAACAGAAATTATCTAGGGGCTTTTTCCCCTTTCTTCAGACTTCAGAAAAGAGAAATTTATTTCCGCCTTCATCTCTAAATTGGATGCAATTTATTGCCTCTCCAAAGCTCATTTTTCACCGGCTTGCAGGATCCATGGGCCATGGCAGGCAATGCGTATCTGCCCGCCTCCCCTGGCCTCGGGTGCTAATATGTGGAAACTGGCCCGGGGATATGGAGCCCAACCAATGGAAGAGGAGGCAGGGGGACAGAAGAGAGAATCAATTCGTAATCGCTGAGGAAAAAAGCCAGTCGAAAGGGGGCGAGGAAGACGTGGGGAAAACAAGTCGGAGGGGAAAAGACAGAAGGCAGTGTGTTTACCAGCAGACATTTGGGTGCTGTCAGCTGACTGCGAGAGCTCTGGGATATCAGAGACAGAAAACGCGGTTATATAAGCAGGCTGTTAAAGCAGGGGGGGAGAGACAGACAGACAGACGGAAAACAAGACAGGGACCACGGGGAAAAAAAAAAAAAAAAAAAAAATGCCATTTAAAGTGACAGGGACAACATGATCAAAGCAAAAACAAACATGGTAAACTGAGCTGTCTGCACAGACACCAGACAGGTGAAAGACCAGCGAGTAGAAATCTGCGTGAGGAGCTCAAAACGATGTGAACCCGGATCAGAGGTCACCGCATTCATCATCCGTTTGCTAGCTTGAATCCCTACTTCTAAATATTATTTTAGATATTTATCAATCGCTTTGCTTAAAAAAGAAGTTCAAACTTTGAGGAATCCGTCCCACACTTTTTCCACGTTTTAGCCGCACAAAGACATCAAGTACAGTTAGCTCAAGGTGCATTCTGTCCTGTGACCTTGCTGTTACACTTCTGCAGAGCAATGAATAACTATCACATTTCTTTGGCTGACAGCTGACACCAAGAGGCCCAGGTGATATACGAGACATGACAAGTGATTCTAATTAAATGTAGGGCTTGTGGATGTAAAGTGGCAGGAAGGGAACAAATCCTGTCCAGCCAGCGAGTGGCAAAGCGGCACGGCTTGCTCCAAACAAGATGAGCTGGGCTGTCAGGGCTGCCTCAGCTGTCCTGTAAAACCTGGGCCCTGCTCCCCAGGGGGACAGACAGGTTTCAGCTGGAGGGGGAGAAGGCACACTGCAAGCCCCCTGCTATTCCACAACAATAAACACATGACACACAAACAGGACTATCTGATGCAAAGCAAAAAGCCATGTGGACCATGAGCGTTTGTCACATAACTATGCACTAACAAGGTACAAACACGCTTGTCTGTTCCCTGAGCCCACATGGAGTCAACATTAGCTAAGGGTCCAACTGGAGACTAAATATTTTACAGAGGAATCAATATATACAAGAAAAATCCCACTATAATTGATACTGTGGTAGTTTTTATCCAGAACAAAGAGCTACATTTGGTGAGAGTATTTTTATTTTTTATTTTTTTTTGTTTTGCCGCCCACACATCGCAGTGCACTCAATGGTACTGAGAGTAAACATGAGTGTTAGTAAGTGACACAGGACTGCACTTTGCAGAGGACACTCATGGGGTCTGCAGCTTCCCAGACCCTCAGAGTACAGTCTCACCAAATCAGTTAACCTTCAACCCATCTGGAACCACTTGAGTCCCCGAGAGCCACGCTCAACCAGCACAAGATAAATCCATACTGTGCTTGTTTTCACTGACCAGAGGAGTTGATATTAGAAAACAGTGACGCAACAATCAAACAACATCCAGCAAATAAAAATAATAAAAAAATCATCTCTGTAAATATAGACACTATAGTTCTAGAGAGAACTACACCTAAATGAACAAAAGTACCAAATGTCTGCCATCAATATGCCCAAACAACACTGATGAGTCAGCAGAAGCTCACACTTTAAGAGCCAGGGAGCCTCGCATGTTCTTTAAGTCAAAGTGATGACAGTTCTTAGGGACGATTTTAGAAGATCATCTCTGTCTCATCTTTGTTTCTTCACAACAGAACTCACTTCTTCTTCTTCTACAACCGTTTCCTATATTCTAGACAGTTCTGTGCATCTCAATTCGAATCAAATCTTTGATCCGGATAAAGACTTTTTGCACATGTACACCCAGCTAATGTCTATTCGCCCCACTCGTAACAATATGGGCTGTCTTTAAACATAAGGTGTGCCTACAGGATACTAGGGTATGTATTGTATACATTTTAAAATCTTGGATTGTCTTATGGCTAACACATTTTCTGAAAGACAGGATTTTAAGATACAGTCATTGGAGCTTTTACTACAAAATGCAGGATTACTACAAGATGTGGGAGAGGCCGACTCACTGACTGCACAACTGTCTATTGTAAACAACAAAAAGTCTTGTTTCTAAATAATTTTCTCAAACAATTAGATTCTTAGCCTTTATTTAGAAGAGTGGGTGGTCCAAAATCCATTGAATGCGATCTTTGAGTTGAGCATCACCTGCATCTAGAGTGTGTGACTCCATGAGTTTTTATCTTAAGTTTGCTGCTCATCATTGGAATCTAGTCTAGACTTTTTCAAATGTCTTGTTTTTCAGGAGATGGGTTTCCTGTTTCAACGACTAATGCATTCAGCTTTATCATTTTTGGTCGCTTTGTTACAATCATGTTTGGGAAACATTTTTTAAAATACAATTTCACATCAGGGCAGCTTTTATTTTGAAAAGTTCAGAATAAATTCTGATTTTAGAGGGAAAAAGTGATTTATTTATAGTTTTATTTTATATGAATAAGTAAAGTCATTACAGTTCACCTTTGTAAAATGTACTTTAAAAGTTCAACTTTTGGTACAAACCCATTAATGCACAATGGACCGACTCTGTTTCTTGACCTTTTTATACCTAAACTGAACAAGCAAGCAGATGTTCTTGTTCAAAAAAAAGAAGTTGACATCATTATTTTGATGTTTGTTGAGTTTGTTCCTACTGATTTGCATCTTCTGTGCCTTTCACTTTAGCTTCTGGATCCTTCATCACAATCTCGCCTCTTTGGCTTTCAGCACCCTGACTTCTCTATTTACCCCGCATCCTGTCCAGCCCACAATCCCGTCTATCTTGGGTATCCAGGGTGATTCACAGGGCGGCTGATGTGATTAAACATGAAGATGGCTGCAGTTACATAAGAGAAGTCAAATTACTTTTTTACCCCGACATGACAGCGGCAGCTAGAAATCACTCAAGTTCTCAAAATTATTTTGTGTGTGTGTGTGTGTGTTGGTCGCTCTTGTTCTCTTCATTCAAAATCCTCCTCCTGCTACCCTTTGCTGCACCCATCGCCCCTTCTGACAACACAGACCCACCCCTCTCCTCTCTCTTCCCCTCCCCGCAGTCAATTAAAGTCACATCAAGGGATTAATAAAAAGTAGGTCAGTAGAGTAATGCTGGAGAAAAAAAATTGCAACAAACCATGTGAGAAGTCACGGCGTCGACCTTGTGAAACACAAACCAAGCTAACCGCCGCTTTGTGATCTCTAACAGTCTCCACCAGCGCTGGAACTAAAATTCCACAGACCCAACTCCCCCCCATACGTTGATTTCTCTGCAGCTCTCAGGAAACCCACCTGAAGGGCAGCCTAGGGAGCTCGGCTTTGGTGGCGGACACTTGATCCTCTTCAAATGCAGGATTATAGCAGCGCTGCGAGCAACGAGAGCCCCATGGCTCCACTGGAAGGAGACAGTGCCAGTAGCAGCCATGCGAGGCACAAACTCTGCCATTATTTTCTTCCTTTTTATGCACAAATAGAGATCTATGCAACATCAACACTACAGACTACTGAAATTCTTCTCTTTTTATGATTTCTTTGATTTAGACACAAATAGATTGAGCCAATTAACGTAAAGTAATAAACAAACACATATTTATGCAGCCATTCTGAAAGCTCGTCCCCAACCAAACTTCTTAGGGAATTAAATAAGACTGGAGTTGTCCTTGCCAGATGTTCTAAAGATCATATGACAATTAAAAATTAAATTATATAGTAACATATTTTAGAATTTAACATAATTTAGAAAAAAACAAAAACATAATTCTAAAAAAAATTTAACAAAATAAATAGGAAACATTTTGGAAAACAAAACAATGTTTAGAAACCAAAATAAAATCGACAAATCGAAGCAAAAAATCCCTTTTTTCCCGGTTTCATGATTCATCGATGTGTGCAGATGTCCGTCGAGGGTTTCGGACGTCCGGTCTTAACGTGAATTTGTTTTTAAGTTGTTCAAAGTTTTTGGTCGATTGAGAATAATGCAGTTTATACGTGTATTACATAGTTTATTGTAGTATATTACTGTTGGATGAGATTTCTGCCCAGGGCTCTGAATGTCAAATAGAAGAAATTCAATAAAGTGAGGATTTACGTGCTTTTTTTGTGGTTTATTCATACTTCTTCTGTGGTTTTAATGTGGTTCATTCATGTACATCTGTGAAAATTTCACATAAAAGACCACAACTTTTCTCACTTTTCCCACATGTTTTCACCTATGACCAATTTTGATACGTGTAATATGTGCCAAATGTATGTAGTGGCTGAGTGACACGTCCTCAAGGTTCTGGTCACAGTCGCTGCAAAGCTTGGTGATTTATTTATTAACTCTTTACCACAGTCGTCTCATCGTCCAATCAGTGATGTACCATAATACCCTACATTCTTTGGTTTCTTATTTTGTTTCAGTTTTTTGACATTTCATTTTGATTTCTTGAAATAATTTGTTTTCTGAAGTGTTTTTCTTTTTTTTTGTAATACTTTATTTTCTGGAATTTTGCTTTTGTTTCTTAAATGTTATGCTTTTCTTTTTAATTAACTGTTTTTTTTTTTTTTTAATTGTTGTTGTGATCTTTTACATGTTTTTGCGTTCAGTGATTTGCTGATGTAATTTGTATTTTAGGGCCACCGTAGCTTTAATGGGTTTGGACAATATTTTTTATTCAATAAAGTTGCATAAAAGCACATTTTAGTTTATTTTTGAATGTTTCTTCTAAATATATTTCTAAATCAAATCTGTATAAGTATTTTTGTTGCTTTTTTTATTTTAATTTGTCAAAAAAATTGCTGACTAGTTTCTACGTATTATGATTTGTGTGTTTTAGAATTGAGTGGAATTTGGAGAAAATGATCAAATATGAGTCTGATTGGAGCATCTGAACCAGCGTGCATTCATCCTGTAGTGGGCAAAAGCCCCACTGCGCGCCGAGCTTCAACATATAGGTGCAGCCGTCAACATTCTGCACGGTACAGTAAACGTCCGACCAGATCAACCTCCTGTTCTTTGCTCCCTACAGAGAACTGAGCAATTATGACAAACAACATTACAAGGGCGTCGTTGCACGTTAATGAGAGGAGAAATGATCTCGGCTGCAGCAGATCCAGGCTCACCAGCTGTGAATTTCTTTACCATGAAAGCAGAAAGCGGTTATCGGTGAGAGTCACAGAGACAGGGCGACACATGGATTTGATGTAGCCACAGGAGAAGATAAAAGGTTGGAAAAAGATTGGTATCTTTGTGAAGAAAAACAGAACCGGATGAATCAGAACTACAACAATAAAGATTTTTTTTAGGAAAGTTTTCCACTTGGGCCTTTCATACTATAATTCAGTACAAATATATAGAAAAAAATGGCGAACCGTCAGTGACATAACCGGATTTAATCAATTTTTGCATGTTGTGTTAACTCATTATTACAAGGTTGCGTTTGTCCTGGCCCACAACATAGAGTTAACACAATGCCAGCAGAGCCGATTGGAGGTGCAGGAAAGCCTGCAGAGCTGAAGCTGTAGCTGCACACACGTCTGAGGGATTTGCTTTGGCATGTCCGACTCTCCCTGCTGACCACTAATGGCTCTGCTTTGGGGAAATTAAATAATTCCTTCAAACATATTAGATATTCCGAGGTATTCCCAAGCTGAAAGAACGCAGCTCTCCCACCGAAAACTGACATATTTTTCAACTCTATAGTATGAAACCACGACGGGTGTAGATTTTATGCTAATCGGTTTCAGGTACATATCAAGACGCCAGTTTTTGGTTTTAGCTTAAACATGAAAACCAGAATTAACTTAGATTGTGATTATAGGTTGATTTAATTTGAGTAAA
Source organism: Oryzias melastigma (assembly GCF_002922805.2). Lineage (NCBI taxonomy): Eukaryota > Metazoa > Chordata > Actinopteri > Beloniformes > Adrianichthyidae > Oryzias > Oryzias melastigma. The sequence goes on from NC_050517.1 coordinate 18,708,875, forward strand.
AAATATTTAAAATACAGTTTTCATTAAAGTTGTCTCAAAGAGAATAAATAAAACTCCCAGAATGTTAAAAAGAAAAAAAGAAAAACAAGTTTTTCCAATAAGCTGCATCTCAATAGGTCAGTTCAAAGTTCAACAAAACCAACCAAGCTCATGTAGATGAACTTAACTTTATTTAAAAAACACATCTTTCGTTTTTAATTATTCAAGGTTTTAAATTAACTGGATTTTTTGTTTTAGTTAATTTAATTTAGAACCTAATTATGCAAATAAACACAAACCAACTCATACAATAAGTAATTCAAATGTGAGCAAATACTTTGATTTATAGCAGATACATTTAAATTTCTGCCATTAGTGCTCATCGTCATCAATCAAAGGAGATGCCAGCGTCTTATTCGGGAGATGGAGCGACACGATACGTGGGAGCGGCTACAGATGAAGAGATTTTGGGAAATGATGGTTGGTGATTTTGGAGAGGAGCTGTGGATCAAACAATTCTGAAAGACATGCAGTGGAATCTCTTGTGGCGCCGAGCGTGAGATCTGGTTGTTGGACACGTGACACATTTAATTTGAAAAATGTGTTTCGATTGCAGTTTGGCGACATTTGTTAATTTTGCTAAATTGTCCTCAGTTTCATGATAAAAGTGAGTTTTTTCAAAATTGTCGTGTTTCCATTAGGACAGGGGTGTTGAACTCAATCACACAGGGGGCCGAAATCCAAAACACACCTTAGGTTGGGGGCCGAACATAAAAAACATTTATTGAACACTCTAAGACGAAACTTTTAAAACGTTAAAACCGTAACTTTTTAACATAACTATGGACTAGATATATAGCATTACCTACAATAATGCTAGTATAAATGCTGTAAGCTGAATTTGGCCGCTGAAGATGCTGAAATTGATAACTAAAAAACACTGAAGCTGGTAGCTGAAAACGCTGAAGCTGATAGCCAGCTAAAATATTAGCTAAATGCCTAATTAGCCTAAAAAAAAGCAAAACTCCGGTTAGCTAAAACAGCTACCATATAGCTAAAAAATAGCTAAACTTCAAAATATCCTAAAAAAAGGCCTAAATTAGCCAAAACAGCAAGCGTGTAAGTATTAGCCAAAACATCCTAAAAACAGCCTATAAAAACTTAAAAAGAACAGCCTAATTTAGCCGGAAAAGCTAGCACGCAGCTGAAATATTAGCTTAACTCCCAAACAACTTTATAAAAATGTAAAAAAGAACAGCCTAAGTTAGCCAAAACAGCTAGCATGTAGCTGAAATATTAGCTAAACTCTAAAACAGCCTAAAAAAATTAAAAAGAAAAGCCTAAATTAGCCAAAACAGGTAGAAAGTTGCTAAACTCCAAAACAGCCTAAACATCTTATTAAATTCCAAAATAGTCCAAAAAGCTAGAAGTATGCCATTTTTTAAAACATTCAAACCGTAACATTTTAACATAACTAAGAATAATAAAAAGGCAGGAATATTATTCCAGAATAAATTAATTTAAACCTTAAATAACTTTCAGTATTTTACTCTCCATAAAAAAACACATGACATGTGTGCATTTGGTTAATTTATGATCAAAATGTGATAGTCAATGAAAATGCAGCTATTGTTCAATATTAAACTTAACCAGGTTTCTAATGACATTTGTCATGATCGTAAAAAATCTGCACTAAAAAGTGTGAGTCTGATTTTATTCACACACATATTTGTGAATTAAACACATATCAATAACTCATAGGATACTCGATTTTTAATGTAATTTTGTACATAAAAGTTTTGACATGTGTTTCAAAAAAAAAAACAATATTCAAATGTATTTTTAACAGGTTTTATCAGTCACATGATTATATTTTGATCAGGGAATAATATTATTAAGCCCTTCCTACCTGACTTTATTTCACATTATAATAAAAAAAAATATTCTTCAATGTTGTTTTCCGTTCAAGGAGATACTAAATTGAACAGCACATCCAGTAAGAAGAGGTTAACAATGTGCTGATTGTGAAAGAACACATAAGCAACAATTTATAGAGCATCCTTCTTTAGAACCAGATTTTTAGGTTTTTTTTCTGATCGTTAAACGTTTTTATTCGTGGTCATTCAGCTCAGGGCTGCTCCGTAGGCTCTCCCTGTAATCAAGGACATTCCCTGAATGGGTAGGAGGTTTGCAGATGTGAGACAACAACCCACTTGATGGCACTTAATTGGGGCCTTTTTTTCCAAGCTCAAAGCTTTCATTAAGGCATCTGAATAAAAAGCAAAAGAGCCCGCTCCCAAACAAGCAGATCATCAGCAACAATGTTGTTGCAATGATGAGAAGCTAATCAGATTTGGACGCGACTGGAGACCTGCGCGCAGACTCGACTCCTCCTTTGCAGATGCGTTGCGAGATTAAACACAAAGCTCTCGGGCGCATTGATTTTTAATTAAAGAAAGAAGTGGTCAAGCCTGCCAAATCAACACAACATCAAGACAAAACCCTGGCAGAGGAGCTGGCTGGAGTCCATCAGTTCGGTTTCCTCCTTAATGAGTGCGTTATCGCATCCTGATTTCAATTAGAGCAGGACACAGATCTAGACAGCTGCATGCTAGAGTGTTTGCATCTCAGGATTCCCCACTGTTATCAGATAATGAGATGACTGAAACAAGCTCTGATTGGTTCTGAGACTAATTGCTGCAGGTCATGGATTAAAAGCAACGTCAAAATCCATTTGGCGTGCCTATCTTCTGGAGAAATCAGACGATATGTTGATATCTGGAATTTGGATTAGATCAGAGTTGTCGAGGATAACTTAAGTCTCCTCAACTTGAGGGAGCTGAAAGTCCTGGTCTGAATAAAGTGAACGCATTTGGTTCAAGGCAACAAACTTACGAAAGTGATTAATAAATAGATCCTGTGATCTGAGAGAAATCCAGACCCCGTCTGCGCACGGAAACAACAATGTTTCTCTCTTTACGTTATCAAAGCGCTGTCAACGGAAACGCAGATGCACACCTTTGGAGGTAAACTCGAACAAATGCAGGAACACTGCTGGCATTTCTGACCCTTTGAAGAAATAGCTGTGACAGTGTGAAATTTCCACCGACTCGTCAGCGCGATGATGAAAGTCTAAGAAAAGCGAGGGATGAAATCTGCATTCCCGAAAGAGCCCGCTCCTCTAATCTTTGCATTGTGAAGGCAAAAGACGAGTGAGTCAGATTTACGTCACCATTTGTTTGCTCTTTTCTCTATTTTTTTTTTTTTCTTTTCCACCCACAAATGGCTCTTTGCTGCTTCCTCTTTCAGACTTCGCCTCGAGCAGATGAATCGTTTTACAGTTTAGTTTTCTCGTCTAAATGAAGTGGGCGGGATGTGGGGAGGGCATTTTAATCACTTATATAAATATTTGCATTCACACGGGTTGACCCCTTCGGAAGAGTCTATTACTTCATCTCTTTCACCCGCTGGCCTGCACCTCTCATCCAGACACGCTTATTTACCTCCTCTGCTCTCCCATTCAATAAAACTAACCAGCCAAGAGGCATTAGCATAGCCACACAGCTCTGCCGAGCAGACGCCTATGAAGCTTTGTTCTTGAGGGACAAATAGAAGGTTCAGAGTGAGACTGTGGTGGTGAAGGGGGAGGTTGATAGGCGGGCAGACAAAAAAAAAAAAATCCAACATCAAGTAATAAGCACTAATAACCAAAGTGAACAAGGCTTCCTCATAAAATAAAAATAAAAAAGTGTCGTGGAGTGGAAGGGGTTGGTCATCATCCCACCAAAAAGTGTGCGATTCACTATGAAGACTTAACGTTAGTGATCTGGGATGGATCTCAGAAGAGACAAGGCTCCTGCATCTTTAATTGTTCAGAGGAACAGAGCCTCATCACAATTATAGAGCATTCAGGAAGCCTCCAAACTCATTTAGCTCTCCTCATCTGGGAAAAGGAATCCACTAAACACAAATTCCTCTTCTGCCGCCTGCGGCAAAAAAAGCCTTCTTCTTTTTTTTAAGATTAATAAGTTAAGAGATTTAAGAATATCCAAAAGACGCAGCTTAAAAAAAAAAAAAAACATAGTTAAACATGGGAAACACTGCATATACTAGACACTCAATGCAAAAACAATCAAGTGACCAGTTTGGAAAACTGATGATAAACAAAAGATTTAAAACAATTATCTCTTGTAAAAATGATGTTCACAAAGCTAGCTAAAAAAACACAATCATTTAGAGGTGGGGGATGATTTTTAGATACATCGATTATGATCCATAAATGACTCTGAATCATTTTATGAATTTTAAATAATTGAAAAATGTATATAATTTAAAGTAGAAGTAACAAGCGGAAATAAATGCGAAGAGTTTTTCCTGAAATTTTTGAAGAGCTCACAAACATGCCTTTCTCTTGCCTCGACTTCAAATAAAGTATTTTGGCTTTTTTAAAGTCGAGGGTCAATTGGATAAAAGTCACGCAGTGTGAAAGTTATGTCCAAATTAAATATGTAGGGAACACAACAAATTTGCAAAGTACGGCTAACTAGACACCATTTATTTTGTTTGACAATAGTTAAAGAACGTTTCATTAAAGCTGTCCTAATGATAAAACTAAACATTATCTTATTTAAGTTTGTGTTTATTTTTCCCTTTTGTAATGTGAAAGATTTTTAATTATCAAACGAAATATTTTTCATGTTAGAACTTTTATGTTGTCAATAAATGTTAAACAAGAATTCTGATTTCGTCTTGACTTAAAAATGCACTTTTAAGTATTATTGGTGTCATGTAATAAAGAGAAACATTTCTAAAAAAAAATGTTACCTCCTGAATCGTAAGCGAATCAAATCGTGAGGTGCCTCAAGATTCCCAACTCTACAATCTATATAATATTGCAACTTTATTTTGCATATTTTTCCCTTTAATAGCTGGAATGGAGTATAGGGGGCGGAGCTACAGGGGGACGAAGAGGAGGCACCTGCCCTCCCAGCAAAAAACTTCACCCCACCCCCTCAATTTTTACAAATAAATATTAGTTTTATTGTTAACAAATGTATTAAAAAAAAATAATCAATTAATATTTTAAAGCATTAATAGTATAGTAGCACAAAGGATTGCAATTTTAATATCAATATTATCTATGGAAATGTTTGTTTTAGCTCCGCCACTGAAATACTCTCTTTTGAAAACAGAAAATTCAGAAAAACTCTACATTGCTACAACACAACATGACATTAAACCATCACAAAAAACATTGAATCATCAGCATATAACGTACATATGATTTGGAAGTATATTCTTCCATTTAATGGACATATAGAGCTGTTAACGTCTGTGATGGACGTCCCGGAGCGGTTGCGACTGAGTGCACTCTGATCTGAGCAGTATGTCAGACTACAACCCAGAGTGACAGAAAGGTATAACCAGGTAGCTCTCTCCGTCTGCCTCTTACTGTCACGCACATGCACGCGCACAAATCCATATTCTATGCTTTAAAGCAATCCACATTGGAGCTTTCAAGAGTTGTGATGGCAAATAAATATTTGAGCTAAAGCGAGTCTGCTGTTCTTCTGCCCCTGATGTACATTTTTAATGCAGCCGCAGAGGCACTTTATTGGTCCTCAAGAAGAAGACAAATGCCTTCATGGAATCTCCCTTTTGTTAGTATTCAACTGTCTTTTAATATGAATGTTTTTTACTTGCCCTTTGTTAGGGATTATGATGATATTCTAGTAAATATTTGTTATGCAAATGAGCCAGATTGTGTCCTCACACTCAGTTTGTAGCTGAATGCCCTGAAGTGGCCCTATAGAGGGCACTGTAGGACGTTTAAGCAATTTTTAATGTGAAGCCTGTGAAGAAAAGGCACCACTGTCACCACGGCGCCCGTCTCCCTCCTTCACTTTTATCACGGCTCTTCAGTCGCGAAGAGAAAAAGAAGTGACATCATTTCCTTTATTCCAGCACATCTGCTTCACTTCCAGACAGATTTTTGTGAGCTTTTCAACTCCTGCTGTGCATATTGTAAACAAGCCCTTCTGCCCGTGTTGCTAACTCAGAGAAGATGTGAGGCCCCGCTCCAAGTCTGCGCTCAATCTGGGACCCCTATGATCACACCGAGCGCCGGACAGCTTTGGCTCCTTCTAAATGCCTGCTTGAGTCGCTGCACCTGGTTTGAGGTAAGTGAGAGAACAGGGAAGATGAAGAGAGGAGAAGTTTGTGCTCCGTGAGCCAAGACCGAATGCTAAACAGATGACTGCACCGAAAAACCTGCCAGCAATCGGAACCATCTGCCAGCCATTTTTCACATGAGGTGCTTTGCTCTCCTGATCCTAAATCGATCTCTTTCTTCTTTGTTTATGCATGTATATTAATCAATTCACATTTAGCTCAATAAATTGTCTGCTGTTGATCTCAATAAAGTTTTATGTCAGATTGCAAGCAACAGACAATCAAACAGCTGCTCTCAGGATTTGTTGTCCACTTGGTGACCTTATGTTGTGCTGTTTTTTTAGACCTTCCAGCAACTTTTGCTAATAAAGAAAAGAAACTTTAAGTGTCAGAGTTGATGTGTTCCAGAGGTAGAACGGTTAACCTCTGACCTCTGAAGAGTAAAGGTTCAGTTCCCGCCTTGCTCATGTGTCTAGGTGTCCTTGTGAGACAATGAACACACATTTATTTTAAAGGGTCAGAAAGTGACACTCGTGAGCATTTTTTTCCTCTTTGGCGAGTAAAAGTCTATTAGTGAGTTTATTTGTGTCTATTTGTGTTTATTAGCTCTCATTTTGTTACATTTGTTGGACCTCTCCACTTCCTTCATCTGCACAAAAGGTAAACAAACGCACATGAGACTCCACACATACCCACACGGTCACTTCCGCTAATCTTGTCCGCAGCAAGCAAAAGTTTAATAAAAGTGTTGATTTGATGACCGCAGTGTAGAATTAGCATGATGCTAATGCTAACGAGGTGCTACTTGTGAAGCTGTATGTGTTCAGGGACCAGTTTACAGTCGGATAATATTTTCACTGACCGGACTTTTGAGATGTGGTGGATAAATACAGCAAAAATAATTTGCAGGACATTCATTTAAAAAAAAACAAAAAAAAAACATTTTTTTTTCAATATATTGACAAAATTCAATCCACTGTTTATTAGCTGGGGGTGTTACACAAAAACTTAATTAGAAAACATTACAATTTATTTGTAGAATTAATGCCTGGTTTTTAAATGAAACTTAAAAGTCTGTTTTATTTATATTCTCTCTTGAAACGTGCAAGCTTTTGAATTAATTTCATTTTTTTAGTTATTAAAAAAAATAGTTGCATAATTTCTTTTTTTTTCAGTTGCATGATTTTCAGTGGATCTTTTGTGTTGACAGTATGACAGGAAATTAATATTTAAATTTAAAAAATCTGCTGATGATTGTACATTTCTTTTTTCAGCTGCAGAGCGTTCAAATTAGTCAAATATAGTTATTTGGTTTTTATCTTCATATATATCTTTATTGCACAATGTGAAAAAAAGCTATATCGAGATATAAAAAATTCCATATCGCCCAGCCCGATTCCAAAGGATTTTGAAGCTTACACAATCTACTACAATCAGTCGATTCTGTTACAAAGAAAATTTACTAGCGCAATGTGTTACATATTCATCCAAAAGTGACATAAAAAGTAACTTTTTCAGTTTCAGGATCAGCTGATTCATGTTGATCGCATGCACAGTCAAAGAGAATCTGTTCTTTAGGTATCACACCTCTGGTGTTAAAGGCTTAATAAGGTAGAAAATGACTATATTATTAGTGTATACTCTATTTTACCATAATGGTATCATTTAAACTCTGCTGGAGGCAGTGGGTGCTGCTGTGCTGCCCTCCCACATCTCCATTATATTCTAACCATCAACCCAAAAGGTTAGAAGACTTAAGTGCTTTTATTTTGAAAGTTATTCAAATGGGAGAAGACTGGAATCACACCTTAACACTTCATACAATGTTTAAGACAGTTTTCTTTAATAAAATACATTAAAAATAAACACTGTATTGAAAAAAAAAATAGTATTCAATCAATATTCGTCTAAAAAATAGATAAAACGTGGTAAAACATCGCCATGAAAATTGTAATCAGTAACTAAATAAGGGAAAAAAGGAAACTGGCATAGCTGCAGGGCTTCCACTTGTATTTTTTTTTTATGTATTGTTTTATACAACTCAAAAGTATTGCTGTGTAATCCACATAATAAAAGCCGAAATGTTTCAAAATTCTTTCTTCAGACTTTTCATTCATCCACAGTGCTGCGAGCCCAGATCCATCCCGTCCATTCATTTAGCATGTAAACACGCTGCCGGTGACAGGCATCAGAGCCGCCTCCCTAATCATACACATACCTCACCACCGCGGCTTGTCCTCATCCATCTCCCTCTCCTCAGAGGCAGCACAGCCTCCCAATCAGTATGGATAATACCCTGTGGACCAACTACCACCATCCACACAGACAGAGAAACGCTGCGGCTAAAAAGAAAAGACAGCTCAGGTTCATTTAACATTGGAGCGTTGACACTAATGGACACAGCGACTCCACCCTCATGTTTGAGAATAAGGATATTATGCAAACATCCTCTTGGTTTTTCTCCCCAAAGCGTAAAGTGGTGGAGGGAACAAGTGGTGTCATCGCTGCCGTGGGGAATCGTTTGGTCTCCCCGTCTCTGCCTCCACATTCCAAACGAGTTTAAGACGAAGGGGTATTATCTCAGACTCTTGCCAGCCCAGTGCTCTCTTTGGGATAATGTTCTTATTGGGCGTGATCCTCCGACTGCAGAAGTCATGCTGTCTTTGCTCAGTAAAGCAAAAATGGAAGGGCAGGAGGTGGATGGGTGGCTTACCCCAACAAATGAAAAAAGTAGGGTTACACTTTAGAAGAGCAAATATGTAAGTAAAAGAGGCAAATTTATTATTTATTTTGTTTAAATAAACCCACCAGAATGTAAAACATGGATCTATTCCACTTCTACTTGGGAAAAAAGACTCTCCATTAAGAATGAATGAATGTATTCACTTTTTTAAGAAGTTACATAAAACAAACCTAAATCCTCTTTGGTAAAAATGTTGCCATAAACATGTGATTCTTGGTAACACTTCATTACATTCAAAACAGAAAACCTCATTTTATTCAGAAGAAAAGACAACACTAGAACCACAGAGGTCATTTGGACTGCTTTCAACATTTACATTGTTATAACTTGGACAAAAAAAATAATAAACTGGACCAATAGGACCCTACTTTTTCCGAAATGTCTCCATATTTAACACTAATGCTGTTTTGTCATTAAAACTCAAAACACAAAGAGTATGACTACTTCATATTACTATAGCAGTTAAACTTTTTATGGGGGTTCATATTTTCACTATTTGCTACATTTTCCTGATTGTTTTCCTGCTATTTTGTCTTTTTTGTTTTTATTTTTTATGCACTGTAAAGGTAAAATCTTTATTTTAAACCCAAGAAAGACAAAAACAACAAGTGAAAAATAGCTAAATATGGATGTTGCGATGAATTGGAAATTCCATGAAAAAAGTAATTAAGGGTACAGTCACATATGTAAATGTCACCACACAG
>NC_050517.1:18718494-18735188 GCF_002922805.2 Oryzias melastigma
TGGTCGTGCGGTGGCATTCGTAATCGGGAGGCAGCAGTCGCATTTTTACATATGGCGCGGTGCTTTAGTGAAAAACATAAGACGCTGAACAACATGTTTGCTTGTTGGTAAATATTGTCTTGACAGCATTTTAAATCGACTCAAGCATCGCAATATTTCATTGAATCAATATTTTCCTATACCCCTAGTTGCTAGAACCTGTTTCCGGTTACCACCGGGCGACAATTAACCCCTGACCATGTACAGGGTGTACACCCTGGAAAGGTCGCCAGTCTGTGGTGGGGCCCATGTAGACCACATAACACATTTTTAATATTTTCCTGTTACACTGAATGTACCATGGATTCTTATGGGTTAATACATGATGCCGTGGTATTTCTTGTAGTTGTGGAATTCTGACAGACTGAGTGTTAAAGGTATGCATGTCAGAAAACACACATCCAAAAACACATCAAATCATAAATACAAGTGGATTTGTCAGACAAAGTAACACTAGTGTGGCATAAACGAAAGAGAGGGGTTAAAGATCAGCAGATTTGAACTCATTCATAAAGCAGTTCCGTGTTCCTCTACCAACTCGCAAAATTCAACACGACATCATGTTGGCACGTCCCCTTCAACCTCACCTCGGAGTCTTTTGAAGAATAAATAAACAATCCACAAGGCTTCAGGTGACAGCACAGCAGATTGGCACCACCTCAGCACCTGATAAGGTCCATCTACTTGCCTGTGGCTCACAATCACAGAAATCAATTTCAATCTGCAGACGTGATAACGAGAGTTGACAATGCCGCCCTGCGGCTGTATACACACAATGCCATGTCTGAAAATAACTGATGACTAATGATCTAAGCTCATAATGTGCATTGATTTCATCGCGTTATTTTCATGCCATTTCAGACGTTTTTCAGAATCCATCGGAAGAAATCTTTGGAACATCTCAAGTGCCACACTCATAAAAGGAAAACATTTTCTGCTCAAATATAATGTAAATAAACGCTTTTACAGTAAAGGCAATTTTCGCTTTTGAGACTTCCCAGATAGCTCATTTAAATGATATAGTGTCATTTTTCACACACAGACACACACATACACACAAATCTGTCCTTTATTAACCAACAGACACACTGCTGCTGCCTGCCAGACAGATGAGATTGTGTTATCAGTCAGGACGGCTGTGCGACTCTCCACTTGGCTCCTCCAGTTTGAGGATTGCCCCTTACCTCCCCACTACCAAGCACAGCTTCTCTCCTGCACTCTAATTGCCTCCATTACTGTATCTGTAGTCAGATAAAATGCTAATTTCACAGCACATTAATTTCTCCAAGCTGAACAATAAGCAACACAAAGCCCGGGCTGCCTGCCTTTGCCTGGGCGAGTACGTCTGCCGCGCCGGGCTCCTTCCCAGTGGCAGAGGAGTGAGAGCACCATTATGCACAGGTCAATGAAATGAAGGAAAAAGCCATTGATTCCACATTTGAAAAGAAAACACAGGAGAAGGGCTAGGGCAGGGTGATTTATCAGCCTCAGACTGAGTCTGGCAGTCCGGCCGGAATGGGCTCAAGAAAATGCTCCATCCTCATTGGGCTGCAGCTCTACAGCAGTGGCAAGCGAAACTTTCAGAAATGGAATCAAACATCAAACTATTCACTCTTCAAAAGGAATATTTTCCGTTTTAATTTAATTTGCTGTTTTTTTCCCCTCTTTTTCCCACATCCTCTTGAGCCTTCTGAGGTGAATTAGTTCATCGCAGAACCGCCGTTCTTCCCTCCTTAATCGATCCCTATTTCTCTTGCTCTGAAGCACCCATCAGACTACATCAACCTAATGTCCTCATATTATATGCATGGCTTGGTTCCTCCCTCAAGCATCCTCAACTTGCTTTGGATTAGCAAGTCCACACCCCGCTTCACAAATCAAAATGTAATAACGCCCATCCTCTAATGGCTACACAACACACTTCATTTATTTCACCACACTTTTTAATAAGTCATTATCAAATTCGGCTTAATTCTATTCAGCCCTCAGGATGTAAAGAACAGTGATGGGGAACGTTGTTAATCCTATGCAAAGAAAGCATTTGTTTACACGTGCTTCTGTGTGCGTGTGTGTGTGGGTACAACACAAGACACTGGGAGTAGCATTCTTTCAGTCGTGAGAGGGGATGGATGGGTGTCTGAGGCGCCAACGAAGCAGCCTTATCATATTATATGACATAAACAAATCTCATAGTCAAACCTATAATTTGATTTTTGTTGGTGTCAGGTGCAGACATTTAAAGTTCCATTAGTTGTTAGATTTGTGTTAGGGATGTGTATTTGCAAGAGTCTGGTGATATGATACATATCATGAGATACGTGTCACAATTAGGGGTGTGCCAAAATATCTATATTGCGATATTAAGTCTCACCAAGTTCCCATCTTTCATTTTTATTTGAAGAGACTGTAAAACGTTATATTGGTCATCCTTTGGTGAGACGTTCCTATGGAGATAGATAGGAGGCACCAATGTGTCTGGCAGCTACTTGAATTATTTAATTTTTGTTCTGCTGTTTACTGCAATTTTGCACTAACTAGTGGCACTGCTGTTTATGTTTACTATTGCAAACACTGAATTTCACAGATAATTCCAATTCAATTCGAGTCAATGCTTGTCAAAGACATAGAATTACTAATTTTGGTGTCTTTTATTTGTTGCACAAAATAAGACACAAGTTGTTTATTATGATTGTGTTCAAGCTACAAAATAAATGGGGATATATTTTCCCAAAAAATATGTCTTCTTCTATATAGAGTTCTTAGAGACGATTTTTATCAATTATCATAGTATCGCGATATCATCAATATCGTGAGCCACGTATTGTATCGTATCATGAGGTACCCAGTGATTCCTAGCCGTACTCACGATGCGATACGTATCACGGCATATCTCAAAACTGTACCAGAACAAATTTTCACATTTTTTAAGGGTCTGACTTAAAAAAAAAGGAAAAACCCTACCTCAATATTAATAAACTTTTCATGTTAATGACATTATTTTACTTAATGATCACAATGCTAAGCACTCCAACTGTATATCACACAGGTTGCTTTTACCCAAGCAAATTCATGGTGCTTATCTTTTGGTAAAGTAAAACATATTTGTTCTTAAAGGGAATAGTCAGTCTTGTCTGATTTCCACAAAAAGTCTCCTGACTTCTGACTGCACTCAATCTCCCATCAACCCCAGTACACAGAGTCTTGATGTCTCCACGCCTGACTCTGGTCAGTCAATCAGACAGGACATTTAAGCACTGCTCACCCCACACTCAGTGCAGAGTATTGCTTGAGCCTTTTGTCCAGCATACCGAGCATTTCTCTCTGACCTGATCACCTGTTACCTGATCCTGACTTGTACCTGACTCTGCCTCTTTTGATGATTTAGCTTTGTGGACTTTTAGCTTAGCTTTTCTCCTGTCTGCCTTTCCCTGCCCAATAAACCTGCTGCAAGTGGAACCAGCTGTCTGCCCGTTTTGTGACAATTGCTTCTTAATAGCTTCTCCAGTACTTTTAAACGGTTCAGGAGCCTGAACGATGCTCGAACAGGTGCTTCAAAAATAAAAGGGGGAAAAAAAAGTAAATTCTTTCTACAAACATTAAAGTGTGATGAAGCAGCATGACAGGATAAAGGAGAGTGCTTCAGTGTGGCTAAGCTGCTTTATTTACATGACAGTCTCCATTGCAGCTCCATTTTTTTCATATGCGGAAGTAAACACGGATATCACCGCTCATCATCATGACACTATTGTGTAACTCTGATCCATCGGGTCAATGAAATAGAATATTTTGGTTGTCTGCATTTTAAATTAATACAAGTGTTGATAAATGAAATATCGCGATATATCGCCGAACGGTGATGTGCAGACACAGCCACGCCCGGGAACCATTTGGTGGTTTAACCTCTCATTTGTCAAGCCGGGAGACATTGAGTCCATTTTTAGAGTCTTTGGTATGACTCAGCTTGGATTTGAACTCACAACCTTCCAGTCTCAGGGCGGACACTCTACTACAAGGCTACTTGACTTGGTGAAGATACTCAAACCTTCTGGTTCCTCTGGGAGAACACCGACATCTCTCATGGAAAAGTTTTCCTTTCCTTGGACCTACCTCTAACCCTTCATTAGAAAAACATGCAGAAATAAAGTCTGACCAGATGTCCAAACCCTTCAGACTAGACTAATTCCATCGGTCCAGCCCGAGGCTGCTTATTTTGGTCCAGATCAAGTCCTGAACCTTGCGTTTGGTCTGTATTAAGACTGCCATCAACTGGACGTTTGTTTGGAACCACAGTTTGAAAGCAAAACCATGTGTCTTGCCATGTCTTGCACTTTTTGCAATCCTTTTCGGGATAGATTACTTATTCAAACTTTCCATTGAATACACCCTAAATTGAAGTGAAAATCGGCAGCAGTTCAACTGTAAGCCTCTCCACCACATTTCTCACCTCCTGACTGGATTTTTGGAAGTGTGGACATAGTGGCACAACACATCCACCACATTAAAGGCTATAAAAGTTCATAAGCTAGAGCAAAGTAATCCCTCACCGTGAGATATAGTGCATGGAGGCCTGGAGACTCTTCTCATCACTATCGTAGTATCATTATTTGTTTGGGCTTTTACAACAAAAGTAAAACATTAAATTGATATCCACTGATTCAGATGTCTCTTCACCACAAAAAACTACAGTCTGCATGGGAGCAGATGAAGCAGAGTTCTACATGATCTCACAGAAGGAGGTTCTATTTCTCATCCTAACGGCTTCACACTTTGTAGAAAACTGCTAAAGTGTGAGCCTAAGGTCACGGCTCAGTCAGACCAGTAGACCTAGGTTATCTGAAATAGTTTTCTTGAAAAGAAGCCCTCTTTCTTTTGACTGTGCCTGAAAAATTCAGTCCATAAAAGTTATAAACAGAACAGGAGAGTGCTACTTTAGTAGATTCCAAACACCAAAAAGCAAATCCAACTAACTGCCAGCAATACGAGCCAAAATCCTGCTTCGTTTGTAGAGGGACCAAGAAGTAGAGAAAATAGAAAAAAAAGCTGGAAAATATCTCATCTAGGAAAACATGTGAGCACATGCGAGTGCTGGGAGGGCTAGAATTGACTGATACTTCAATTCTTTTTTTTTTTTTCATGGAGCATTTTCTGGTCATTGTGTAATACTGCCCTCAAAAACTCCAAGATGTTTCCAGGCAGATGGTCAGCTTTAAAAAGTACAAGCAAAGCAAACCAGAGAAAGGTTTGAAATTCTTAACTGTTTAGCTCATAAATATATTAATTTAGACCCGGTCTAAATTAGTCTTATATCTCTTTTTTAGTGAGACAGGCTCCCCACACAAAAATCTTTAAAATTCCATTCTGAGCATCATATGATGTAAAATTGTTCCCAGTCGTCTTTTAATTATGATTATGCCGCTTTTAGCCAAAAGCGTGTAGTTTTCAAGAACATAGTTTCTGCAGAGTGGCAGCAGTTCAAAAGAAATTTACCTCCGAGTTGTGGGCAGAACTGGTGGCATGGAGCAAGGCCACCCCCACTTCCCATCACCCATGTCCTGCTAGCTCAATAAAGAAATGCTCAGAAACGCAATTTTGAACTTAATTCCCTCCATATTTAGAAAAATGCTACAAGGACATGTTATTCACACAACATAATTTTCATCAGAGCGGGATTTGTTTAGCGGGAAATGTTTAACCTGAGCTGGCTTCAGTGTTTGGCCTTAGTTGTCCCTGCCTGTCAGGACCAATTTAATTATTACTTGTTATTTTTATCCTAGATTTTTCTATTACACACTTCAGTTTTGGCTTACCCTAAGACTGAATATGGGAGAAGCTGTCATAAGGACACTCTAAACCATGGGTGCCTGAAGTGAGACCCACGGGCCAAATTTGGAGCACCAAGGGTCATCTTTTGGCCCGCCAAGTCAGGGCTGCAGAAGTCGCGGAGTGTTTAGTTAAAACCCTTTACCAGTTTCCCATTGATTCTCTACGTCACACGTGTCAAAGTCAAGGCCAGGGGGCCGGATCCGGCCCTCTGGGTAATTATATCCGGCCCCCAAGATCATTTTATTTTATTGTTATTAACGGCTCGATGTTATCTTACGCTTATTTCTAACTTGTATAATTATGACAAAATATATTTTATGGAGTGTAAAACGTTGAAAGTTACTTATTCTGGAATAATATTCCTGGCTGTTTTTAATTATACTACTGTTAAAAAGTTACAGTTTAAAATCTATAAAAAATTGTTAGAGAGTTCACTCAATGTTTATTCTTTTTGACCCGCGACCTAAGCCATGTTTTGGATTTTGACCCCCTATCCTATGTGATTGATTTTGTCATCCCTGCTCTATGGTTTTCCAAAACTCTACAGCTGTAATATACTTTCGACCTACGGGTGGCGCTGTTAGCACTTTCTTTGCCTGCAGCTATGGGTGAAACAACCCCCAGGTGAGTCAGCAATTGGATTTTTTTGTGTTAGAAATTCCCAAGAACCTTCACGGTCACTTCCGATACTTTCAGCTGTCTTTTTTCAGCTAGCCAAAATGTCAGACGGGGAGGGGGGCGTGTGTATGTGCCCGGAAAGGAGCAGCTCCACTTAGCTCCAAAAGCCACGCCCCCTCAGAGGATATTTTGCACGCTGAACCTTGAGATCAACATGAAAAATGGCTTTTTAATACATTTAGGTTGTGGGATTTTGGTTAAAAGTGTCATAATCATCATTAAAACACAACAGAGAAAGTTTAAAAAAAATTGTCCTAAAGGGACTTTATGAAAAATGAATCTTTTCTTTTTTGAGATATCAGCCCTTAGAAACATCAACCTTTTTTTCCCGGATATGGAAGAACTTACCTATAAGATTTTGGATAGTATGTGAAACCATGTGTTTGGGAAGCTTTTGACCAATTAAAAAAAAAATGTTTTAAGATTTCATCCAAATTATGTCTTTGCTTTTCGATCATACTAGATCTTGTACCACAAACTGATTTGTTTTCTTGAAGTGTTTATCTCAAGATTTCACCAATTTTAAAGATCCACTGAGCTGTCATTTTTCCTCCCTGAAGGATTAGGAAATTCACCCCAGTAATAAAGCAAAAAAATGCATTTGATTCTTTGCATAATTGATGCAAATTCCTTTGGCACATTCTACATAAAGGATTTGAACCTGTCAGAAAGTAAATGGTAGATTACAGCAAGCTTTCTACATTTCTGGTGTTAAAAATGAAAGTGTTTCTTAGTTTCAGGATTTCGTGACAGTCTGCTGGAAAAACTTTACTAACTCCCTTCATCACAGACTGAGGGGAGAGAAAAAACATGCACAAGACAGAAAACAGGTGAATGATGCAACTGAAATAACCTGTGTTTGAATGTGTTTTCCTCCCTTCAGCAGAAGACGTGCACAGCGGGAGCCAAACTCGGGGCAGTCAGTCAAACTGCACTGCTTTCATTCTCTAAACACTCAAATGATGCTCACATCATGCTCCGCTCACATGTTTTACAGCTGCACAGATAAATACACTCAACATGCATTTTTGACAAATATTTTGGGAAATAATAAGTCAGGCCTGCAGGTCTGCCTTTTTTTATATCGGATTTGCATCAAAAACTGAAAAGAACTCTTGCTTCTGTGCTTTTTCAACCTTTTTTTATTAACGCCAATTCAAATTTTATTTTTTGGTGTTTTTAACATGTTCTTGTGGCATTTTCTCGAAGATGAAGGATATATATAACGAAAGTAAAGCTTAAAATTGCATTTGTGAGTATGCCCTCAATTCGGTGCCCTTGTCAAAGCAGGATTTTTGCTCAAAGTGTGTCAAACTGCAAAAAAAACAAAAAACACATTAATGCATAGTCTAATCATTGCAATATATCACCCATTCCAGCAGATGGCGACCTAGGCGGCTGCCTATGCTGCCCCTGCATCTACTTGCAGATAACATCTTTGTTTTTCTAATCCAAACTGGCATCTGGCTCCAGTTTTGCTCGCCGGTAATGTTAGTTTGGTGGTGTGAATGGCTGTAAGATAGCAGGAAAGAGTGTAGACAGATGGATAATGGGAAGGGGCGTTGGGCTTGCTCTACGCCAACTAGAGGTGCAGTGAAAAATCGATTTGGTAATATATCGCGATACTTCATTTGGCGATATTTATATCAACTTAAAATGCTGATAAGACTTTGAGAAGCTCAACACTGCGACAAAATCAACAGCAAGATCTCATTAAAACCAGATTAAGGTAAATTTTGTTATGAGACATGTACTTCTTCGTTTTTACACGGGATGGGTACCAAACCAAAACTCTGTGCCTAGTTGCTGCCATCATCATATAAAACCACGGATTGCAGTGCTTCATAGTGGGCTCAGATAAGAACGAGTGAAGCAGAGCTGCTACACAGCGGGTCATACACAAAGCCTCAGCACAAAAGAAATTGCAAAAAATTGTTCTGGTATTGTAATACATATCACATTGTGAGACACGTATTGCGATACATATCGCTACATGATGTAGGGTTTTAACTATATCTTGTTTAAAATGCACGGAAGGTACAGATGATGTTGAGAGGTTACGTTTATTTATTTTGAAGAGCTTTACAAAAGCATCTATAAGCATGTCTCCATGTCTGAGTTTTTCAGTCTTTCTTTTTCTTACGGTGATCGTTACCTTCTAGCCTGGTGGAGCTGCATCTGAGTGACGGTAGTTTTAGCTGCTCTGTATAAGTCCAAGGAGACAAAAATAAAAACAATAATAATAATGTCTAGATGTAAATAAGAAAAGCATCATACTGTCATGAGGAGAACGATCAGATTCTCAGCCATGTTTGTTTTGGAAGGCACTTCTTCGTCTGCGTTTCTGTCAGCAGCAAATACTAAAACACAAACCTACAGCGCCCTCTAGTGCTTATTAGAGGGAAACAACCGCTACAAGGCAACCGGTTGTTAGTGAGGAAAATAACGAATTTATAAGCCTTTAAAATCACAAATAAGTTGCTCCTAGTATAAGTGAATGCTTTGTAGTCTTCAAATCCTATTTATAGAGGATGTAGCCTTTAATTATATGGTAACATTTTCATTTTAAAATAATGATTCAACAAAAACAGTAATTATAGGTTTTCTTAAATGCCATTACAATCTTTTAATTTAATTTAAATCACAAGGTTTACTGTCTAAAAAAATGAAATAAAGTAATCTCTTTTGAAATACAGTAGTCTGCACAAAACATCAATTGTATTACATCACAGCGTTGACTGTATGAACTCCCTGTTGCAGAGTGCCTGTTCTGGCACGTCTGTGCGCCTGCTCTTGTTTCCATTCAAACCCTGAGTGCTGTGGAAGTGTTGACAGACTAAGCACGCCCATACTGGCTAGCTGGCTGGCAGGGGACTGGGTGGGGTGGAAAAGCTTCTACTCGGGGAAATAAAAAAAAAATAAAAAAAGAAAGAAAGAAAGGATAGAGAGCCGGGGCAGCGAGTTGCACAAGGGACACACTTTTGTTCACTCTGCACTCTCAGCATGCATCCAGCAGGCAAGAAGCTCTCTGCTTCAAAATGAAGAAAAACTACAGAGGACAGCGGGTAGACTAAGACAGATCTTTGAAATGAAAAAAAAAAATAATAATAATAATAATTTTAAAAAATGGTTAAATGATTGAGAAGTGGTGGCAGGTGGAATAGCTCCTCCCCGCCTGTAATTAAACCTTCACTGTGGGGTGAGGAGATGGGTGAGGAGGGGATTACATAACACACTCCTACGTGGTAGAATGGGCCAGTCCCAGTGGACAGCGAGAGCCGAGAAGAGAAAGAGGGAAAGGAGAGAGGCGTTTGAGGCATTTGAGATTAAGTCCCTTTCATCTTCAACCAGACTCATATTTCCTAAAGTTAAGTACTAGATGAAAACTGTGCGATTGCTCTCTCCCTCTCTGTGTCTCTCTTTCATTCTCTTATTTTTTTTTTTCTCACACGCTTCTGCACACATCCACTCACGCTGTCTCGGCCC
This sequence comes from Oryzias melastigma, assembly GCF_002922805.2. NCBI lineage: Eukaryota > Metazoa > Chordata > Actinopteri > Beloniformes > Adrianichthyidae > Oryzias > Oryzias melastigma. The sequence goes on from NC_050517.1 coordinate 18,728,521, forward strand.
CTTCCATCTCTCTTTTTCCTCACTTCAGTGGAGGACTCACAAAATGTGCATTCAAATGCTTGTGGAAGACTCAGGCTCCCAATCCCCAATGCAAAATACAGGAATTTCTAAGAATCACAGCTCCAACTTTGCTGTCTGCTCTCACATTTCACAGTGCAGGGAGAAGATGCTAACAGTGAATGTTGAAATATTGCCTTCAATGTTTCTCTGCAAGTTGAAGTGGTAGCTTAAAAAGCATCATAAACAGACTCAATAAATAATGTAACGATATTAGCTTTAAAAAGGAGAAAATCAGAAAATGACTAAAAGCCGATCATCTTTTGATCTATTTTCAAAGTGTTCCTTGTGGTTTATTAATCATGATAATGCCATTTTTTTGTCAAAAACAAAAAACTATGTTGTATTCTAGGAATTCATTTCTTTAAAACGGTGGTAGCTCATTAAAAATTAACATCTGAGTTGTGGGCGGGACTGTTGGAGCAGAATAAGTCTGCCCCTGTTTCCTATTATCAATTTGTTTACACTCTGTCCTGTTAGCTTACAGTCTTTCAAAACAGCAATCTAACATTAGCGGTGCAACAAAAATTGGTGAGCAATAATGGAGTGATCCAGAAGTACAGTTTTGAGTCAGATGAGCAAAAGAATGGATCTAGAGAAATCCAGGAAGCTTGTAGATTACATCACAACTACAAGTTTTTTGACATTTCACTAAGTAAATACTCAGAAATGGAATTTAAAGCTTAATTTTTCTTTAAATATGCCCTCTATTGTCAGACAAATGCCACAAGAACATGTTCAAAACAACAAAACCACAATTTTACAGAAAAGATGTTTTTAGGTTCCATGGAAAAAAACATAAATTGTAAAATTGTCTTTAACCCTGTAAAGCCCACACTATCAAAGAATTAACAGAAAAAAAATGACATTAAAAAATTGCAATTCTCTTTTATTATGAAATATATATTGTATCAATTATGATACACTGGGTAAGTTTTTGTTCACAAGTCTCAGATGTAAAAAAAATGGCATGTGTAAGAAAATAATGTGAACAAATGTTTCATTTTTTTTAATACAGAAAGAAGACATTTAAAATAAAATACCAAAAAAATGAGTTGGGCTATATCTGTTCACTATATTGTGCATTATATAGTGCTTTCACCATTTTGTAGAGCTGTCTGAATCTACAATTCCAAAATCAAGTGCTGTACAAATTTCCCAGAAGTCTTTGCGCAAAACAAGTGTGCATCAGTGCTCACTAGATTGGCTAATAGATTGGGTTTGAACAATTTTGCAAAAAAAACTTGCTTAAATGTAATTTTTCAATAAACCATCTAAGTTTTCATCATCAGAACACAGTGGAGTCATAGACGTCGTGAAATGTTCATATTGATTCTATTTTTTTACTTTGTGAAATTGTTGACATCATACCGGCTGTTTCAAAAAAAAGGGGAAAAAGTAGTGTCTAACTTGCTTTTAAAATCCAGGGCGCTAGAAAGTCCTGTACTCTACTATTTTTTTAGTAGTTAAGGATTAGGGTGGGAATTTGTGGATGGCTTTACACTTATCTTCAAGGTTGGAAAATTAGATAAACTTTTTCCCACCAAAAGTGTTTTAAAGATTTCATGGAAGCAGCCATTTTGAAATGACAAGAAAACACCCTTCTACTGCCTCTAGTGAAATAACAATCCAACAAAGGCCAGAAATCATGAACTAAGTTAAATTGATTTTTTTTTAAAGAAAAGTTAGGTTCTTGCTATTGAGATGGGGATCTCAGAAATATGTGTATGAATATGATACAAATGGTTTTAAACTGTTAAAACCATTGACTGTATATGAGAACTCGATCGAGTGAGTGTGACGTCATCTAAAGAGAATAGCTTACTTCCGGTTCCAATGACATGAAGTCAATTCAGTCGCCATTTTTTCAGAATATGGCTGTCGCCATGTTGGAACCAGAAATCGCCAGTGAGCTGTGATTGGTCTTAGTCAACATTTCCATGGCAACCGCTCTCCCCAGTAAGGATTGAGCTTGAAAGTGGGCTCAGAAGAATCTGTCAAATGTTTGAAATGTTTGATAAAAGGCCATCTACATTTTTTGAGGAATCTGATTGGTCAGTTTATAATATTTGAAAAACTTGCACTTCAGAAAAAATATAACGAAAAAAAAAATATATATATATATATGTATATATAACGAACATGCCAAAAAAAAAAAGGTAGCAATAATGGTTACTTATTCCAGTTCTCTTATACAGTCAATGGTTAAATCCCTCTATTTAACGTTTTAGACCTAATGTTTCACTTGCTAGACAGTTCTCACCCAAGCATCTGCTTCCTTGCAGCTTCACTCTCTCAGACACTTTCTTACGTCTTTTAAGGCAGTTTTCCACCCAAACAGCAACTTGTGAAACAGAAGAAGTTGAGACAGATCACACGTGCAGGAACAAATAAATACCTAACTCTAAAATCTCACATGTGATGGAAATGCTTCAGCGGGATGCAGGAGGCGGGAGACTAAATCATTGTGATTGCTCACAAACAGCTGGATTCCGTCGTTCTACGCTCGGGCCTCAAGAGACAAAACTCCTCCAATCCGCCATCTCTGAGGCCTCTCCATGTCAAGTGGAGAGGGGATATCACGACATGAAAAATGACTTTTCTCTGGCTCCACTCAAGCAAGCTCTGCTATGGTTAAAGAAATGCAGCAATCAAGGAAATTCTTGCTTTTTTTGAGGATGAAGAAAAAGAGATCACCACCAGGACACACACAAAAAAAACCACAAAAACTTCTCAACTCAGCAGCTGAAATAAATCCCGCTTCTCTGGCAGCGCCAGACAGAAAATGTTGCGTTTGCCAGCTGTCTGCCATGCCGCTCTGCTCCACTCTTTGCGCTGCTTGTTGCCTCTGCTGCTGTCCGCCGCTCAGCTCTCAGCCTCTTGTTTTCATAACAGTTCCGGCGCGGCCGGCTGGCACAGCTGTTCTGTTGGTCCCCACGGCCTTTTAAAAAGGCAATAAATCAATCTAGGCACTCAATACAGGCGGGAAATTGACCAATTAGATTGGCCCAAGATGCTTATGTTCAGGCAGACGATTTTACAAATTGGCTATCTATTTATACCAACACGGGCACTCCACAAGAAAAATTTACCAGCTGCAGTCAGTGTATTAAAGGTTTTTTTTTTTTTTTTTTTTTTCAGGCAACCAGCAGCACATGGTAGTATTTTCTGTGGCTTTTTATCTGGATCATAAAACAATATTCAAAGCAGACTCTGTAAACACTGTTCTATGATACGCATAAAGTAATGGTTTGATATTGAAGCCAAAAAACTTAAAGACGGCCATCTTTTCCTTTACATTTACACAACAAGAATATTTACTGAAAATCTGTGCTTTTCAAAGTAAAAATAGTGTTGAATTATTTCATGTTTTTTTGATTTTCTGATATTTTTAATTCTACATTATTTATAGTTTTGATTAAGGTAAAAGTTTGCAGTCAAACGTCACAACAGTGTCACAGCAAGACTGACAGCTATACCCAGAACAAATGTCTGTCATATTTCAAAATAAAAGCATGTAAGGGAAGAAAAAAGAGTAACTTTAAGAGTACTATTTCACAAACTTCATCTGTCTTGTGGTAAATGCATTTAAAGAGAGACATTAGATTTATAAAACCTATTATTTTAAAGCTTTTCTGTGCTGAAAAAAAAAACATTATTTTAATGTATTCACTGTATTCATATTATTTTAATTCTGCTCTTTTTCTTTGAATATTTAGATTAGGGCTGGGTTGATAAATCAATTAATCAATCAATCCATAAGAGTAGAGCTTGATCTAACGCATAAGGCTGCTACCTTGATGCTAACATATAATGGGATTTCCCGTAGGATGGCTAATGCTAATGCTCGGTTGACCGAAAAATGCATTGCTGACTAAATGAACATTTTTCATTCATGAATTTTACAAACTCTTTAAAAAAATACTTTTTGGAGTAACTATTTGTGGTATATAAAAAAATTTTTCGCTCATACTTTCTTCTTCTTCTGGAATAAGCTGTAATGCTAAAACACGATCGCCACTAGTGAGAAAACTGAAAAACACACTTCAAGAGAGGCAGAACAATTGTTGGAGCTTCTCAGTTTGAGAATCCATGTAACGCTGTACGCTATTAACAATGTCCTTATGAATTCACTACTACATTTTACAGTACGTGAACTGTAATTAACATGGATATCTTCAAAACATTTATATACATCAGTAATGTATTTCTAAGAAAATTGATCTACCGTATATGTGTAAACTGAACATTTTTTTGTATCAAACTGAATTAAGTGGTTCGGAATTACTTCAAATCAATTCTGGAAATTATTAGCAAATTTAGATAAAAAAAATATATAGCAAGGAAAAACCTATAAAAATTACTCTCTTTTTTTAAGAAACTTTATTGATTCTCAACAGGATAGCAATAAAAATGAAACATGAGTTGTGCTAAAATACCTTTTTTGTTGTTGTTTTTGGAAACTAAGCACATAAATTACAACTTTTTTCCCTGACTTTCTAATCATTTAAATACTCCTATGTTAGGTAATCAGCCTCCAAGCTTTGAGGAACTCAATCATGAGCTACAAGTCCTCTAGCATCTGCTTCCAACCTGTCTGAATCCTTTTTTTCCACTTTTAAAGAATCTATTACAAGCCTTTGGAACGAACAGACTCAACACAACCCAGATGCACGCATTGTATGATTATCAATCTCTAGGTAACAATCAAATAACAGGCTTCCTGTGCACCTGCACGGCTTTATCTCCATCTGCCGCTCTCATGACAGGTAACAGCAGAAGTTAGAATTCATCCCCACAGCTGGGTGATGCAACGCTCCGGCTAAATCATGCACGAGACCCAGAAACAAGCCACAATGGTGGTTTTGTGGAGCCGCCGGCTAAATGCGTTAAAGCCTAATTAGTGCAAGTCTGTAACAAAGTCCACTGACTGAATTCTGAAGAATGCCACGAGCACCCGCAGCAGTCCCTTATGTTATGCTAAGTAGAACTCCAGAGCATCATTATCATTCATAGTCAAGTTGCCTGCAGACTCATTTATGCTTACATGTCACTTTGCTTCCATACAGTCTAATCAGCCGTTAAACACACACACATGAAGTCTCAATGAAGACTTTAAAGGTTACCGTCCTTATTATGGGAGTTTTCTCCAGACCAGACTGCTACAAAGGGTTACGGATTAATATAAAAATGAATGAAAAAAACAAACTGCAATGTTTTATTTTTCTAACCTATCCTTTCTTTGAAAATGAAGAGCTTTTGGCTTTGTAGCTGCATCAAGGGAGACAAATCCCTCTACTTGTGCTGTGACTCAATTCCCTCTGCTTCCAACTATTCATCAGTCATTTGTGCCTCTTTTTTTTTTGTTTTGTTCATTGCAGCATTCACAACTCAGTTCAAAAGTTCAATTTCATCCTCGGCGACTCTGGCCACATGCAAACATGGAAAAACAACAAAAGCCGCATTTTCAGCTGATAATGTGGCAGAACTGAAAAAATATTTCAATTATAGAACAGGGTTCAAACACTTCCATTTTGATGACATCAATTACTCTCTTTATTCCTCAATTCCAGCCCTTTAAATATTAATATCGTTCCATAATGAGACAGAGTGGTCGGAATCACTCACTGTTCCTCAAGGCAAGTGGACAAGTGTGCAGACCCTGCTTGATGAATAAAACCAGCCCCATTAAGCTTCATTTCACCACTCCTACACGCCTGTCTGGACATTTTTCTCCCGTTCTTTGTCACAGGAGCTAAATAAAAAGGTTCTGTCTCAGTCTGCAGGTGCCTCCTCTAATAACTACATTCCTCACCCGGTGTCCGAAAGCTGCTCTCTGCCAAGTTGGAGATAATATATTGGGGAGAGGTTGGGTGTGTGTGCGTGTGTGTGATTGCACATGTGCATCCAAACTTGAACTCTTTGTGTTTGGGGTCTTTTAGTACCATGTTTTGCACATCATAGTGCGCACCAGATTTTCAAACTTCAGTGATGAGACGGTCCAAACCATGAGGTGCATTAAACAAGACAAAAGAGTCAAAGATAAGTTCATTAGTCAGTCAGACTTTACTAAGTTCAAAGTAACTCTAGAACTTCTTTTTAGCACGCTATATTTTACCCAAGTTGGAAAGGCTTCAAATGAGCGTAATCACAATACCTGTAATTACTAACCTTGTTTGCAAGATGCTACATGTTAGCCACTTTAGTAGCGTTAGCATATTTACAATATCTGAAACTTCCCAACTTGTTTGTAATATGCTACACATTAGCCACGTTAGAAGTGTTAGCTACGTTAGCATATTCACAATAATCTGTAATTCCCATTCTTGTTTGGAAACAGGTTGGAGATATACCACTAAAACAAACGTTACTGTAATTATGACAACTGTCAACGTTTGTAGTTACATGTAAAAAAAACCCCAAAACAGAGTCTAACATCACAATAATGTTAGTTGTGTTAGCATATTCCCAATAGCTGCAAATTCCAACCTTTTTTGCAATATGCTACACATTAGCCTTGTTAGAAGTGTTAGCTATGTTAGCACATTCACAATACCTGTCATTTCCAACCTTGTTTGGAAACAGGTTGGAGATATAACACCAAGACTAAC
>NC_050517.1:18735451-18741145 GCF_002922805.2 Oryzias melastigma
TAAACTTAAAACAAACCTGGTCGTTTTCTAGGCCATAGTTTCTGCAGAATGGCAGAAATTCACCTTTGAGTTGTAGGCGGGACTGTTTATGTAGAGTAACCCCGCCTCCACTGTCCATCATCCACATGTTTACACCCTCTCCTGCTAGCTTATAGCCTTTCACAACTAAACCTTTAAAACTCTGCAGCAAAAATGGCAACTAATATTGGAGCTATCCAGGCCTACAGGTTTGAGGCAGATTCCAGCTCAGACGAGGACAACAAATATATGTATCTAGTTGTTTACAAGTGTGTAAGTGGCAAATTTTCTACGTCACAATTATGTTTTTTTTTTTGTCTGCTTTTTTTTGTTTGTTGAAAAACAACAAAACAACATATTAAAAACACAAAAAACACAATTTTCATTGGATTGTGGATCTTTTTTTGTCATTAAACAAGAAGATCAGTTCAGTAGGATCTGTGGTCGACACTTAAATGAAGAAGCAGCCAGCAGAGAATGAGAGACATTGAAACCACTCCTCTTCATAAAGGAATTTCCTTAAATCGTCGAGCAAGTTACTAAAATCAGACGTGCAATTAAGATCAGATTTTTAAGAGTGGAATTAAAGGAGTGGCTCCGCTATCTATGCTGTCTGGGGTACGAGCACCCGTTGCTCATCTTCACAGCACGGCTTTCATGTGTGGGAACCCATATCATGCAACTCCCACAATCTAATTAGCCTGCCTCGAATGGAAGAACATTCATTTTGAAATGCAGAGAAAAAGGCAGAAGATAACTAGGGGTGCTGTTATTGTCGCATTTATCGACAGATCCTGCCTTTCATGTGTCGTGTGAAAATGAGTAGCCGTGCCACTGAATCATCACTATTTAGACGGTCCGCTAATACACTATGAAATGAGCAGCACTTCATCACGGCGGAGCAGAGTAAATCATCCCGCCAACAGAGCCCTTGACAAGAGCGAGTTTTATTTCTATAATACGAGCGGCGTCGTACGTCTTGTAATAGTGTATTAAGAAAATAATCCCCTCTTGAAACTGCACTGACCTTTCTCTGAGCAACTTAACATAATATCCTTCATAGAAATTAAGTGACGGCAGATTTTGCTGCTCTCTTACAAATTCAATAGTGACATTGGACAAGTTCTTAAGCGATTAAACAAGAAAACAGTACTGTAAGTGGCGCGTGTACACTTTGTCGTACAGACAAAGGGAGATGGGCGCTCATTCACACACAAACACACACGCACACACGCACCAGTGCAAACGAGGCAACCAGTGAACCATGAAACATCTTCATCCATCTCTGTTCCCATGGCAACAACTGAAATCATATTGCTTTTACAACTTTGTTCTCTGTTCAGAAATGTAACCATCTGCTAAAAACATATAGTCGCTGAGAAAAGTTGTGTGATGAATATTTTAAAGGGCTGCGCGAGCGGCTGCAGGCATTATGGTCCCTGGCCAACGTCTTCCTTCGAGGCAGAAAGCAGCCACGACTTCCCCATCAGAGGATGATGATGGTGGGGATGATGATGGGGGATGTCCCTATTCAGGAGAGACCTGGCGGCTCGTGCTCGCACTTGTCTGTGTTTTAACAGCAGGACATCATGGAAGACTTTCTTTCTAAGCATAAAGATACCAGTTCCTGCTTTCACATACGTTTGTACTGGAAGTTTTGAGAACATACTTCTACATTTTTAAGAATCTATTTTAAATAAATTGAGTTTTTACAAATTGTTTACAAAAAGAATACATTTTTTCCACGAAATTCAAATCTCCAATGCAAATAGCTGAATTTTGCTTTTAGCTTATTTTAATAATTTACTTTGTACCTAATGTACAGCACAGCCTACTAAAATATAAATGTGAAGTAATAGGAAATGCTCATTTTTTTGGTCATATTTCTTTGACTAAGATGACTGATAATCATGCCATCAGGTGGTGAACATGTCTAATGACATTTTGCACATAAGCAGCATTCAAGACAGCTTTTTTTTTAACTTAGAATAAAATCCTATCATTCATTTCATTATTAAACATTAAGCTACTTTCTGTAATTATTTATTCTGATGCTCAAATTAATTTACACGTTCTGTAAATTAAGCTTTATTTAACATGAAATATAGTTAAAAGTCAATTATTGTAGTTGATTTTTGAAATGTACAGATGGTAAACTGCATTTGTTCTGACCCAGATTTGTTTTGCCAGGCCAACGGCATAAACAAAATAAATATGAAGCATCCTTAGTGTAATTGTAGTAAACATAAACTGATTGGTCTGACATATGAAGGGTGGGGCCAATATAGATAAAGGTAAAATATATGTGACTAAACTCATAAACTATGCATGGAGAACACAAAGATACCACCCAAAAACATTACATTTGTTATTTTTGCCTAAAAATTTAGAGTAGAAACATAATTAAAATCATAAATTAAATTATTTATCGCCTCCTTAACTTTGTTACTTTTGATAAAACAAAGTTCCCCACAGAGCTTAACAAAAGAGTTTCAGCTCTTTTTATTGTCTGACAATAATCTAAAAAAATATTCTTTCTTCTAAAGCTCGATCTTATTTGTGACTTTATAAAATGAACAATAAATTAAGACTGTATGTGAAACATACAAAAACAAAACACATACATGGTAAAACCTTGAAACATTAGTATTCTGGTGCATTTATTTCTACACATCGTGCAGCAGTGAGTTTGCACAGTGCAACAAATTACAGGCGGACGGAGAAACAAAGAAAGAAAGAAAGAAAGGAAGAAAACCCATAAATTAAAAATAACAGAGTGCCATTTATAAAGGCTACCAGTAATGATGGCTCTGGCTATTTAATATTTCATCTACATGCTAAGCTAGAAGACAAGGTGTACGAAAACGAAGCATGTGCAAGACAGGAAGTAAGATCTGGCCTGGTCATGGAAGTCATCCTGACCAACAGAGAGCTGGAGAACCAAATGTAGCGAGTGTGCGGTGTTCTGTTGACCGTGTCGAGCATGACTCTGGAGGACTGACACTTTGCACACCAGATGGGGGGAAAAGCAGGGTCACCGTTGTCTGGAGAGGGAAGGGCCCGGATAAAACGACTTGCATTAACACTGCAGCCAACACATCTGGTTCATCCTGCAGCTGCAACACTCTTTAACAACTCGGAACAAATGGCCTGCTTGCAGAAGCAGCAGAAAGGCTGCTAAATTATTTTTTTTTCTTGCCTTTTTGCAGCATAATGACAACTTTAAGTTCAACCACAGACATGTTCAGAATTCCTGTGTGGATGTTTGCTGCTAACCTAACGAAATAATTCAGACGGGATAAAAAATAGAATCAAGTTTATGAGCTACAGCGGAGTTTTGTAACCAACCAGAAACAAATAAAGCAACAAAATTATTATAATTTTAACTTTTTGTATAAAAAAATCAGAAGAATTTAACAATAAATAAAAATCCTACAACTACAGAGTAAAAATCATTGTCGCTTTGTTTAAAAAGGTCGTCAACATAAATTCATGGAACCTCCTGATGGAGCCTGCAGACTCCAGCTCTGGGGGTTGTTGATGTTGCTCATGGTGTGCGCCGGATTGAGTCTTAAATACAAACACTGAATCTATCCCTCCCTTGTTGACTGCATGCCCGGGCTTAGAAAACAACTTACAGTAAATCTCAGCCCCCTCCCTCCACCCAGCTCTGAAGGGCGGAGGTAATAGTCGGACGGAGGGGAGAGGTGGTGGTGGTGGTTGAAGGGGGGGATCAATCATTTGCCACTTGAGGCCCCATAAGGAGACCAACTTTGCCTGTAAAATAATCACAAATACAAGTGAAAGTGTTCCATTTTGAACAGCATGCCTCCTAATGTAAAAGTAGCAGGTGGCATATTTCAAGTGGGCTTTGATTGATCCCCAGCTGTTTGTAAAATTGTCTGTCGTCACAGAATTCAGGTCAGAGTGATAAGCATTGTGGGCACTCCCTCTGGGAGTGCTGTTCACGTGTTCGCATTCACACGCCTGCATGGCACACTGTACCGCCGTGGCGCCGAGCGAAGCCGGGGATGGAGGAGGAGAAGCTGATGAGCACACAAAAAAAAAAATGGATACTTGTGTAAAGTTTGACATCAAGATTGTCAGAAAACAGCTTTTTCCTTATTTTGAAAATCAAACTAAAAAAAGGAATATATTTGGTTTCTTTTAGGATAAAAAATAAAAAAAAGGAGACAAAAGATTGTTGATTTTTCGTTTTGTTATTTTGCTGCCAACCTGGCGAAAAATCAAAGTCTGCAACAAAGAAAATGAAAGAAAAAAGGGGGAGGAGGCAAAACAAATACAATTAAAACTACAGGAGCACTCATACATTTCTAATGGGACTCTCTTAATCTACAGAAGGAGTCTTTCAAAAGTGAATTAGTTCTTTTTTTTGTATTCATTTAATGCGTCCAAAAGAAATGTATGCAAATCTCCAGCTAATGCTAACAGCAGTGACAAAAGGAGCCAGTTCTTTTCCCGGTGCACAGCATTACCGAGGCGGCGGTGCAGCGGTGGCCGGCGAAAAGCCTCCAGATTTCAACGAGGCCCGCTGGATCAAAACCCATCATGAATACATGAGGATGTTCTTTGCTGGAAGGATCCCTCCTCTGCACCCGCTTGGCTTCCAGTTATATTTGTGAGACAAAAAACCTTACATTTAAAATAAAGGTAAGGAAATATCTCAATTTCAAAACAAATAAACAAGAAAAATCCCTAAAAATCAGAGCAGAAAATCAAAAAAATTAAAGAAATTGAATATTTTTTGGTTAAAATTATTACAATTATTGATAAATGCCTTCCCTCTTGATATTTAACATGATCAAAACACACTGATGTAGGCATTTGCAATCCATCTATTTTCATTTTGAGGGCCTGCCTGGCAAAGTCTAAATGTGGTTAACTACCAGAGGCAGAGTTAATCCTTTTATCTAGATCCCTGCTGCAGGGGATCCCAAACACACTCTGATTAAAAAAGGAAACGTGGGCAATGAACAGTTTAAGAATCATGGACCCTAAACAGATAAAGGCGGAACATCTTGTTGCTATGGCAGTGCATAAGGAATGACTGGCGACAGTTCTTCCCTCCACCTAATATATTCACATTATTTATGAAATATTTTATAAGTAGCATTGCAAAAAAAAAATGCTAAATATAAATCCCAAGGAGACGCGACGTGCCTTTTTTTTTTTTTCTGGCTGAAGTTGGAAATGCTGGCGCTTGTATTACACAGCTTCTCCTCTGGAAAGGCTGGGTGTTTGTTCATGAGGCAGACAATGTTTGATTCCCCTCATCCTCAATAGAAAAAACTGGGAAAAAAATATAGAAACCATGAACAAAGGAGACAATTTGATCTGCTTATGTGAGAAATTGCATTCCTGCTTCCGATTTATGGAATGAGCTTTGGGATGCTTAAAAAATTAACAAAAAAGGGGGGGAAAACAGTCAAATATAACAATTTCCATTTAATTAAGAAAAAAATCTAGAATAAAAGCAATTAACACAGACTGTAAGACATCCAGAGTGGAGGACGTGCCCCCTCCCGCCCACATGGTATGACAGAGCAGGACAACTGCACTGTTATTTCTCCTGTCAATACTCTCCCAGCATCCATTTTCACCTGGCTGACACCTTTTACTGGTCAAGGGATGAATAAATCACACTTAGTGGAGTCC
>NC_050517.1:18741159-18747408 GCF_002922805.2 Oryzias melastigma
AAAAAAAAAAAAAAAAAAAAAAAAACATGAAGGAGGACTGCAGTGTTTTCTTGTCATCGCTGCCCCTCAGGTACAGTGAAAAATTAGTGTTGATAAAATATCATTTTTCAGAGAGCCTTATTGCTCTTTTAATCTATCCGCCACAATGGATGGCTTCTGGGATGTGTTTCATTTCATCTGAACACAAACAATCTTTCAAAGGGCTTAATAACAGTTACACAAATGAGACTCATTAATTACCTGCTAATGGAATAATAGATGTGCCTTCCACTGGAGTTATTCCGCAGGAAAGGTGTGGAATTTATGAAATGATAATAATTATCTAGGACTCCACTTGTCTTTGAGCTTCATTAGTACTCCCCACTCCCGCCCCGCAATGCAAATACAGGCACAAAAATATGCTGATGATATTCTAGTTATCTGTTTACATAACGATGGAAACAAAAGTGAAGATTCTTTGCAGCCAAAAGTTAAACATTTTTCCTAAAACAATGTTTGTATTTCTTCCATATTAATAGATTTTATTTAGTAAACTTTTGCTTTTTTAGGTTCTCAAAACTCTCACTTTGATTATGGAAACCCTTCTGACTGATGTGACACACTTGCTGTCAAAAACTGTATCCGTCTTGCGGCAGATTCCGAAACCGACACGTTCGGTATTCTTCATCCTCACCTTGCTGATAAAACTAACAAATAGAGATGGATTTAAAGGGGGAGAAAAGAGCAGTTAATGAATGATGAATTAGAGACGAGGGGAAACATCATAAATTCCGACGAGGCAGCGTTGTCTGCCGGATGATAAACAGCGGCGCTGGATGGAACCTGCCTCTCTGTGTATCTCTCAGACACTGGCTGCCACTTTATCTCCTCCATCCTGCTAGATTACACCTCCAGGGTTCAGGTGGGAATCAATCATTGCTATTATTACCTGAAGTCACAAGATGCATCTATCACCACTAAGGTTACCATAACCTCAATATTAACAGAGGAAAAACCCCTCTAATAAACAGCAGAAAGGATGGGTTGGCTGGTGGGATTTCATCTTCCTTTCACTTTTAATAAGGCACTCAGAGGAATAAAGATTACAGGCCATATTTAGCATGCAGAACAAATCAGGCTCTTCCAGGCTCTTCCTCTCCTCCACTTCTCATTCTGGTTAGTCATTAAGACTGAGGAGGAGTAGGGGGGGGTGGGTTGTGAAGAGGCGTTCCCTGGTTCGGCAGTCATGCCGCTGCTCCATGTTTTCTCTTACGGCCTGCAGCTTCTTTTTATTGAGTCTCTTCCGAGGCCCGATACGTCTAAACTTGTGCAGGCCGCTTGAAGTGCACGCAGATGGAAAGAGCGTATGTTCTTCTACAAGACAGCACTCCACGATTGTGTCCATGCAAAAAAAAAAAAAAAAGACATGGAAAGAAAGTGAGCATCGGAGCAAAAGTGCCTAAGCTTCTTTGAGGATTAATGGAATTTAGTCAAGTAGCACTCTGTGAGTGCATTAGAGCAGCTAACATGGGGTCACGGCAGTGCTGAATGTTTTCACACGCCCCCCCCTTGACATGAATGATTCATTGCCATTCAAATGAATATCATCAGCGGAATGAAATATCATTAAGCACAGCTAAAGTCATTCCATAATAATATACCTCCAATTAAACTATGATCAGAGCATCAGGCCTGATAATAGATTCATACCAATTAAGTGAGAAATACATTCAAAGGACTTTTCACTTTGAAAGCAGTCTTGTTATTCCCCTCGACATCCAACAACATCACTCATTACAGCCGCTCCAAAACTAGAAATGGAGATACCGTGTAAATATTTAAAACCCTCACAAATATATAAATATTCATTCCAGAATGATTTGATGCACTAAATAAATAATCCCTTGTTAAATAAATGACACCCTAAATAAAACTTTAAAAACAGGATCTGGGGAAATGAAGAGGAGATGAATCAGACGGGGACGATTCTGGCAAGACGAGGGAAAGGGGAAAATGTCAGCTATCACTCCGCCCGAATTGAATTCCTAATGGCAGCCGTGCAAACGAGCCGGGCTAATTAAAGCCCGGCAACCAATTAGACGGGTTTTAGCTGAACCTTGTGGGGAGGTCCTGAAGCTGTGCCGCAGAGGATGGGGGAGAGCGGGGAGGGAGGTATCTGTTGAATTGAAAAATCCCTCCACACCTTCTTTTCTAAACTTTGGAAACCACAGGTTTTTATGCATCTTTTGAACTTTTTTGCTCCGACTATCGTTCGTCTTTTTCGTCTGACCCACCTGGGACAGAACTGGGACAGAACCCAACCAGGAGTCTACTTTCCCACAAATAATTACTTTAGAGAACCTATTGTAAATAATTGGCGAAATCTCCATTAAAGGAGCTAAAAGTGAAGAAATATGACCAGTTTTGCTCAGTCGTAATACCGTCATGAATCATGTATTGGCGGATACTGTCATCTATCTATTAGGAACATGTATCTCTATCAAATTTTCATGTATATTTTAGATTTGATAGTAATACATGTTCCTAATAGATCCCTGGCAATGGAAAGCTTGTGATTTACAGTTTTCAAGTTTTACTTGTTTCTATAAGATCTCTTGCTGTATGTTAAAAAGGTCAAGTACAATGTTCTTGCGTAGTAAAAGAAAAGTTGTCCATTTCTTAAATATTGGTATATCGGCCACAGTTGCAGGTGGAATATCGGTATCGGCCGGCAAAGTATGATATTGGCCCATCCCTAGTTATTACGGCTCTATTGCTTCCACCCAGGGATCAACCTTATCTGACAGACGTCTGGTCCAACAAGTCTACGTTCTCTCCTCACGCCGGACATGAAGTAATCTTCAGTATCGGTCGGTCTCTCCTTCCTGCCTCATCTGACTGCCTGTTCCAGCCCGGCGGCTCTCTGGAGGGCCGGGCCTTTATGTCGTGGCAGGCTGTCCTATCACACACTGGGCTGCGCGGGCGCTGCTTTTGTGATGACTGTGATTAGTCTTTTGTGTTCCCAGGTAGAATTAAGATGAAATTCTACAGGCAGTCATTGTGTTCCTATCTTCGGGACACTCAAAGAAATATGTCGGGTTTTTGAAGGGTTGAAATGAAGCCCGCGGGGCCCTGGCAGAGCTTGCTCTTTGGGGAAATACACAGTGGAAACACAATGGGAACAATCTTGTCCTTCAGTTTCCTTTTGTGCTCTGCTGAACCTTCGTCAGCGCTGCCCATTTACTGTAGCTTCTTTTTAGCAGCGCATCATTGTCTCACTTCAGTCTGCCTTTCCCTTTTTAGTAGTTTTTCTTTTTTTTACCACTATCTGAGAACCAAAAGCTGACGAGATGACAGCTATGACTTTGCCAGAGTCTAGTAGACCCTCAGGGTTTATTACCCACATTCCACCAAGTGTTGGATATGCAAATAAAGTTTGGGATGGCGGCTTTCAGATGTGATAATTATGGGTTTATTTGTAAGCTGTCACTTCCCTTAATGCTCAGGGACATCAAAATAAGTTCAAATGAAACCATCAGAGAGGATCACATTTGATAGTGTACCACGGATTCAAAGAACGTTTGACTCTCGCGACGCCAAAGGTCTGTCAATAACCACTCATTTAGACAGCAGTGTGCTTTGGAGACCGGCGCCGCATGCCGTCCCGCTCAAGATGTCTGCTAAAAAATATTTACATTTCTCATTCGTTTGGATATTCAAACATCAACCCCCCCTTTTTTATTTTATTTTTTTATCAGTGAGCAGCACAAACAAAGACAGAACATTGCCACCTCATCCCCCTGAAACAGACGACTGTAGTTCCAGTCCTCAGATTCCAAACAAACAGGCTTTTTCTACCTTTTGTTCAACCTGCATCAGTCCTCAATAAAGACCCTTTCACAGCTGTGATTACATCAGGCTGTGTCTTAACAGGAGTGCACGAATGGAAGACCACATAAAGATGCCTGACAAAAAGACAACAAAGCGAACGCACAATGAGCAGCACATCTATTTGTTTTGTGTGAAGTGGTGCCTAATGGGGGGAGGAGGAGGAGGAGGAGGAGGAGATGGGGTAGGGGCTTCCAGTTGCCGTTGAGCAGCAGTGGAGAGGCTGGGCAGAGAGCTGAGTGCTGTGCCTACCTGAGAAGCAGCCGGGCTGCCAGCTCTGCCTCCCATCAGCATCTCTCTGATGGAAGAAAATGGCTGTGCCCAGAGAGCACTATCTCCCTCCAGCTCAATTCTCAAACAGCGGCGTGTCAGCCTCTAGAAGAGACTTCTCTGTCATTTTATAAGTGCACAATAAGGCCTGATAAAAACTATGGAATCCAGCCATCCGTCTTGATTTGCCAGTGCCAGTGGGAGTAGGAGCACTGAATACCTGCCACTCAGTGGAAGAATAATGCAACTGTAGGCGCATGGATTAGGACAAAGAGGAATATGTATCCAAGTTCATTTATTTTTTTAACTGAAATTCATAAATGATCTACAATTGATTATAAAATGTTGCCCGGTTGAGTTCTATTAAAGAAAAATACACTGAAGGAAAAAGGAACTTTTATTTATACAAAGTTTTGAAAGACCCACTCTGATTTTTTTTAATATGTTCCTGTGGCATTTTTCTGATGATGGAGGACATTTATAAAGAAAATTAAGCTGAAAATTTGCATTTCTTTATTCAAATTGTCGAATGCAGTTTGAAAAAGCTTGTAGGTGTGACGTAAAAGCTACTAAGCTAGTCACAAGCTCCCTCCATTCCAGTTGCAGACAAATAGATCCTTGTTCGTCTTTGTTTTCCTTCTTTGAGCTGGCATCTAGCTTAAAAACTCTACAGCTGGACAGCGGCAACATTGCTCGGCATTTTTGTTGCACCAGTAATGTTAGTTTGGGGGTTGTGAGGGGCTGTAAGCTAGCGGGAGAGAGTGTAAACAGATGGGTGACGGGAAAGGGGCGGACTTACTGTGTGCAAATATTGCATGTGTAATTTTTTTGTTATATTAATTTCACCAAAATCTTTTTTTTTTTGGTAAGTCTCATAATATTAATACAGTTTTTCAAAAGTCCTGGAAGTCTTTTTTTGGACAGTTGTCCCACTTCCTGTTAGTTTGCGACTTTTCCTGCAGGCTTTCCCTCAGTCCCCATGAGGAAGTCAGTGGGGAGGCTGATGTTGAGGACTCTTCAGCTCAACAAGACACAATGCAGACTGTCCAGTTTACGCAACACAAAGGCCAAATCCAAATTCTTCCCCTCCCCTCTAATTGTAGGGGCATTTGAAGGGATAGGGATGTCGGAAATAGTTTTTTTTTAAGGGCTAACCCTTAGCAGAGGCCTCCACCGCAAGGGTGTTCCGCGTGTGCTATGCCGCGGAGGAAAAGCACATTTCTTCACATAAGTGTGTTCTGAAGCACATAAGCTTACATTTAAATGTAATGTTTTTGTTTCAGCACAACCTTTTTAAAGTTATAAAACCGATGTTGTTATGTATTTCTGAGTGCTAGCAGCTCCATGCTAACAAAGCTGGCCGGCAACTGTTGATGACGTCATTGAGTGGGAGTGGCGTCCCATTTTGAAGACACAATTTTTTCCAAAACTCTCCCATTGGCACTGCGTCAGATTGACTGTCGAGTGTTTTAAAAGTCAACTGAAGATGTTTCTTCTTAGGAAAGCTTTTAGCAGATGTTTTGGTTGTGTCCTAAATCCCTCGAATATGATGTCACCAATTTCACAAAGTAAAAATTAAATAAATACAAACATTTCACAACGTTTATTTGTGACTCCATTGTGTTCTGATGATGAAAATGTGGATGGTTTATAAAAATATACATTTAAACATGTTTTTTTGCTCAAAATTGTTCAACCCAATGCATTGTGGTCTATATTCATTAATTTAGTGAGCATCGATGCATGTTAGTTTTTTGCAAAGACTTCTGGGAAGTTTCTAGTGTACTCGATTTTGGAATTAGTAGATTCGGACAGCACTAGAAAATGGCGAACGCACTACATAGTGAGTGGGGAGGGAATTCCGACAAAGCATTTTATTTGGTTTTACTTCCCCCTCCTTTTAAGTTGCTATCTGCCATTAATATTTTATAATTTTCCTGTATTTATTTAATACGTAAAGTTTTTTTTTTATTTGCCTTGTATTTTAACTTTTGTGAAGCACTACGTAAAGTGCTATATAAATAAAGCCAGATTTCTAGAGTTATGCTTTACATCCTTTTAGTATTTATTTATTCATTCATTTATTTTTTCTTTCATGGTGTGGCGATATGT
>NC_050517.1:18747709-18748243 GCF_002922805.2 Oryzias melastigma
GAAGACACAATTTTTTCCAAAACTCTCCCATTGGCACTGCGTCAGATTGACTGTCGAGTGTTTTAAAAGTCAACTGAAGATGTTTCTTTTTAGGAAAGCTTTTAGCAGATGTTTTGGTTGTGTCCTAAATCCCTCCCTAACCCCAAACTACTAAAAAACTAAATGGTGCGGGACTATATAGCGCCCTAGTTTTTAAAGGGCAATTCGGTCGAACATGATGCTAACTGTTTTTCTTTGGTTTTTCCAAACGGCGAATATGATGTCACCAATTTCACAAAGTAAAAATTAAATAAATACAAATTATTATTATTTGTGACTCCATTGTGTTCTGATGATGAAAATGTAGATGGTTTATTAAAAAAAAATACATTTAAACATGTTTTTTTGCTCGAAATTGTTCGACCCCAATGCATTGTGGTCTATATTCATTAATTTAGTGCGCATCAATGCATGTTAGTTTTTTGCAAAGACTTCTGGGAAGTTTCTAGTGTACTCGATTTTGGAATTAGTAGATTCGGACAGCACTAGAAAATG
>NC_050517.1:18748472-18795939 GCF_002922805.2 Oryzias melastigma
AGGGGAAGAATTTGGATGCTCTGATCATTCTATTCGGACTACAGAAAGCATTGCGCTGATGTCATCAACAGTACCACGCACAACTCAGAAGTGAAATTCTAATGAACTTTTTAACTTTGGCAAAAAACGGCATAATTATAATAAAAACACCAGTGGGAACGCTTTTACAAGAGATCAAAAGATGATCGGAGTGGGACTTAAAAATATCCTCTATTGATTGCATTATCAGATCAGACACTGTAAGACCAGTTGCTTTGCATTAAATCCACACCTACCCTTTTTTTTAAGCTCAACAATATGGATCGTCATATAGGCAAAAAGTGGATTCAATTCTTAATATCACAGGTAAAAAGCAAAAAAAAAAAAAAAAAAGTTGATTGTTGTGTTTTTTAATGTATGCATTTAAACCTTTAAACCTAAAGTCATTAAAAGGGTGATTCGTGGTAGTTTACTAGCACTTACCTTCATCATCACATGTGGAGAGCCGGCACCAGAGGAGAGCAGCACAGAGAAAAAAAGAAATACAAGAGACATTTAAAATCTGATTGAATATGTGCTTTTTCATGAAAATAAATGAAAACACAATAAAAGTGACACTTTTAGAGATCGTAGAGGGCTTGGCTGAAGCACAGCTGCTTTGCCTTGCAGACAAAGGCTGTAAACCCACAGCTGTGTTAGCCCTCTGCTGGCTACAATCAAGAATTCAGATGATAAACGACGCGCAGGATTCATCCTCTTATTGCCTGATCATCTGCTCATTGCAAACTAAATGAAATGTAATGATAACAATTACTGCAATGACAAACCGAGGTTAAATACTATACCCTACTGGCAAATACGTGTGCAATGCAGATAAACAGTTTCCCAGACTCTGCTGTCTGTCTCTGATGCTCACTCTCCTTCACACAAACAAACACACACCCACAAGGACTCTGTCAGGTACACACAGACAGGACTCGCTCGCACACATCCTCCACACACACACACACTGAGTCTGTGGCTCTCCAGGGTCTGTTTCACAGTGGCACTGGGCCGCTTCAGAGCGCATTCTATCACCACGGCAAGATAGCATCTGATGACTCGTGCGATGTAATTGAAGTGTAGATTACTATCAGTCATGCGCTTGCCAGATCAAAAAAAAAGGAAGCAGATGATAGAGAGCAACTGTAAGCTAGCAATTCCACCACTGCCACCCTCAACACGTCTTAACCACCAGAGAAGGGGAGAAACACCGGGACTCCTCCCTGCAGAGTGTGATGCCACCTAAAAAAGACACCCCCCACCCTAGCACGGTAGGAAATAAATAAAATAAGAATCTGCCATCTGGATGGGTGTTTGACAGGCCAGGACATGTTTCTTTTCATGCACAGAGAGGCAGAGGCCTGAGTGTTGAAAGATGGGAAAGTGTTGGACGCCGTGGACATCACTGAGAGCCGACTGACAGCTGTGACAGCGGTAAGATGTCAGAGGTAGGAGTCAAAGCCGGACTGCTCCTTCAAGGACGGCTCAAAATAAAATAAATAAATAAGGCCTTTGAAACTTTTTGATTTACACAGCAACAAAATGTGAAGGATTTTTAATAAATAAGTTGCTAAATTTCACCTTCAGATTCTTCAGGGACCAACACAAAAAGGCAAAAAATGAAATGAGAGAAGAATTTGAAGGAGTGGAAGCAGGAAGAAAGGGAAAAGAAAAAAACGAAAAGGACAAAATGATGGGGTTCTCGTGCAGCGAGGCCACCGCATTTGTCGTTTGTGTGGAAGAGCCCCTCATTACCGCACCTCATGGGCACTCGGCGTGGCCTTTGAAGTGCTTTGAGGTACATCATCCCATGAAACGAGCATAGTTAATCCACTTGTTAATCAAGTGTGCTCATGAGCTTATGTCTGAGGGGGCTCTTTCTCCTTGGAAGACTTAAAGCATTCAAAAGGATGTTGTGCCGGGATGAAAAAGATGAAGAAGTGAAAGGTTCTGACAAAATCGACGGCGCCGTGGCAAAGAATAGCCGTGACACTTGTTACACTGATTCAGACTGTAACAAAAGCTGCCTTGTAAGAAGCTGGGTTGAAATTTTAGCCAATCATCACTTGGAGTATATTCAGACTGGGAAAATGATTTGTTTCGAACGGAGTCCACTTCATTTGGTCTGGATCGAGTCCTTAACCTTTGGTTTGGTCTGTATTCAGACTGGGGTCTACCACATATTTCTGCTATGGACCAAAGTTTGTAAACAAAACCACGTAACTAAAAATCTCTACAGTCATTGGCTGACAGCTATGGGGGCGGGTCAAAACAAAAAGAGAAAGAGTTGTTTCAAATCCTTGTCAAGAGAGTTTACTTATTCCAACTTTTTATTTCACTGGTCAATTTTGAACGTCTGTATAACCCTCTGGAACCGACGGACGCCCTCAGGCATCTTGCTGTGCAGCTGTTGCTGATATTTTATTGAATTAAAAGGAAAATATCACCCTTATTTGTAGTTTTTGGACATAATCAATCTTTTATTTTAATAAATAAGGCGGAAGACAAACTTTGATCTGATGCCTTCGATGCAGGGGAGCACGCCCGAGGAGGGGCGGAGCGAAACTGAGCTGTCCACTATTAGAAATCCCACAAGGAGGAAACTAATTATAATTTTATTTTGGGATGGGGTCCAACGTAAGTTTAACCACCACCGACATTGTCAAAAAACTGCTGAAAGTCTGCATTTCAACACGGAAGTCCCGCCCGCCGCTGTTACAAGAGGCGATCAACAGTGGAGACAGACACGCCCCCACCTGTGAGCAGATTCCAGCCGAGCAGCTGGACGCAGCTGGTTACACTTTGAGCCACATTTACACATCGTCCAGTCACGAGACTGCCACCGCATGACCTCGAAATGTGCCTGCACGACCTCTGGACATTGTGAACTTTAAGAGAAAAATCGTCCGGTTGTTGTAAAATTGTAACTTTTTCTTAAAACCTCTCAAATTCCGCAACTGCCAAATTTGCTAAAAAAGCTTGCATTTAAGTCACAGCGGTGGCATTTTGGGATACGCGACCAAAGTCTAAGATTTTTAGGCTGCTTTTTTCATTTCATATCATCATGGGGGGTTGCAACATCCTAAGCAGGAAACTGACAAAACTTAAAGAGATATGGCTGCTGCATCTTCACTAACACCCTCGCTGCGTCTGTCTGCCCAAAAACCCATTGGTTGGCTCCGAGAGCCAGCCAGGGAGGCCGTGCGCAGCCTCCTTTTCATTTCAATTAATGAGCCATAAAAAAATAAAACAAAAAAAAAAACCCAATGAAGGTGTCAACAAGGAGCACCATTTATCACGGCTTTCACCATCTCCACTCTTTATGTGACGGGGAAGGCTCATTCCCAGCTTAACTCACCAAAACAAAGACAAAGGGAAAAGAGGAAGATTTATTCCTGGACAAACAGTCCGACCTAGAATTCATCTTGCACAGGGACTCTCACAGGTGCAGCGGTTTGACAAATATACCGGGAACAGTGGGCCTGTGCCTTTGTTAGGTGTCCACAGCCAGACTAGCAATAAATTTGGCTAAGAGTAGAGGGACGACTCTCTCAGTAAGCTCCCAGGAGGCTGCCGGGGAGCTGATGTTAAAGGCACTTCTTTCTGTCTCAGTCTACTTCGGGGCTGTGGTTCACAAAAGGCAGCCGGGGTCTGCCTGGAAAAGCAAGAAAAAAAAAAAAAAAAAAAAAAAGAAGCGAATACAAATGAATGAGAGAATCTGTTGAAAATACCAAGCTGGTCTGAGCAGCAGGAAGAATTGCTTTATCAGGGTGTCCCATAAATGTCACTTAGAGTCAACAATGAGGGAAAAATTATACAGCACTGACTCATAGACCCTCCTCTGAACAGAACTGCTTCGGGAATCAAGCAGCCGGCAGAGGTGCAGCGCTACGGTGAAGTGCTTGGGAGAAAAGATGCAAACTCCCTGAATAATATATGACGGCCCGGGTTATGAATCGGAGATTAAAAATGATGATGTGAGTACAACCTCAGCTCTGCTTCATCTCAGATTCACAAATCAAAACCTGAGGCTAAAAAGTGAGTGGTAAATAGTCCATCCTCACGTTAGGAAGGTTTAAAGGATAAAAAAAAGAGAAAAAGAAAAAAATCTGATGCAGAATGTGCTTCCTTTTCACGATCCTGCTAAACCAATTAATGGTTCCTGTTAACCCACACATTTATGGGGAGGACTGTCGCTCTAAATAATACAGCAAGATGTCCCCTTTCTACCACGCGGCCCACACACAAATGTGCGCATCCTGACAAAGACGAGCCGACTGTCACTTAAATCTGAATCTGTGTTCGTCGCACAAACACACACTTCAACTAATGTGCTCTGCTCAATGCAGAGATTGGTTCAATTCTTTGTCTGACTGTAGAGTGAATCCCCGATCTGAACGCCTCCACACGCCAGACACTTTGATGGTGCCTTGATACACATCAGAAAATAAACTAGGAAGCACGGAATATTATGTTCGGTCTATTCAGACGAGGGCGGAGAGGTACGGGAACAAAATCAAACCCATTACAGCCACGAGAAATAAAAAAAATAGCAGGGATATTAAATGTGGTTATCACAGAAAAACATAGCATTTGTACAATTTTCAAAGCTCTCTTCCCGAGTGATATAAATGTCCAGCGAACATAATCAGTCTGGGTTACAGACATGGCCAGAAAGCAACGATAAATGACATTTTCCCCCTCCCTAAAAAAAAAAAAAAAAAAAAAATCACGCTGACATTTTCTCTTATCAAGCAGCGCGCACTGGCATGGTGAGAGCAGGCTTGTCAGTCAGAGGCAAACAGGCCTCACACCTTATCACAGGGGGCACTCAGCCTCTGTGGAGCTAATGCTGAGACTGGGGGGATGAAGTTTAGAGATGGGGGCTGAGGGGCAAAAACAGACACTGCAGCTGAATCCCCGAAAAAACTGGGCGACATGGTTCGTTTTGAATGTTAGGTTAAGCAAAAATGGAGGCTTCTTGTAACTAGCCCTCTGATGTGAGTGTGTGTGAGTGTGTGTGTGAAGAGGAACGGCTACACTTCTGCTTTGGTTGGAGCTGACTTTAAAGCAGCGGATGCAGATAAGGCTGATGCTACAGCACGACTCCCTTCCATCCTCCTCCTCCTCTTGCCCTCGCTGCTGCTGCTCTTCCAGTCAGCCTCCCTTGGAAGCAGACACAGAGCGGAAAATTAAATATTTAAGGTTGATAATGACGCTCTTCATTAACATGTGATTCTGAAAAAAAAAGAAAAAAAAGTGCAATACATAAATAAAGAAATAATGGAGCGCCTATAAGCGGACATGTTGGAGGAGTTTCGCTGATGATAAAAGGGAACGAGGCAGAAAGGATTTCTTGGTTGGCAAGAAAACGATAGGAGCAAAGGGGGAAAGATCAGAAAGAATTGTCAGTCTAGTATAGATTACTGATTATTGAGCTTTTCCCCCACAATAACTATAGAAATCCTTTTTACTCTTCACCCAAACTTTTAAGCTACATTCACCACACGCGTTTAAGCAACCAATTTTAATGAAATGTCTATGTAAATGCACGTATGTAAGCATTTTGGGCTAAAAACTTGACAAGTTTCAGGACAATTTTCATATTCTTTGTTGAAACGTGTAGCCATTGAACGCATTAAAGTTAAATCAGTTTATCTTTTAAACGAATTAGCGACTCTGATTTGGTAGTGATGAATGAAGTGCCAACCGTTTGAAATGAAGGAGAAATTACACTGTAAAAAGTAAAACATTGAATCAATTCACAATAGTTTTGTATTATGTTACATTTAAAAATATTAGTTTTTATCAAATCATTTTTTATTTGATGAAAACTATTAATTTCAAAAGTAATAAATTGCAGAACTTTTGTTAATTGACACAACATTTCACTTTTTTCAGTGTAATAGCATATTTTGTGGAGAATAAATTGCAGTTTTTTCATAGTTAAGTCGAGGGTGTGACTTCTACTCAACAACAACTTATATGTGATGATTTAAATATAAATAGGCTCATAAATAATTTTTTTTCACTAACTAATGGTTGCCCTTTAGCGGTTGTTTTTCATATAACATCCACTAGAAGGCACTGTAGGTATATCAGTATTTGCAGAAGCAGAAGCTCGTCTAAAACAGGAAAATCTAGTTGTTCCTCCTGAACTTTAGCTTTATGATATTTTTCTTATTTGCATCATTACCTGGGTAACAGAGACACGGAAGTACAGCTGAATGTGTCGTCATTCAGATGAGGTTAAAGATCGCAATAAAAAGAAAAAAAAGAAGACTAAGGTCAAATCCAAATTCTACCCCTACAGCTTCTCCCTTCCAATACATTTAGTCCTCCAAACAGAGAGTTTTGGAAAAATAGTGTCTTCAAATTTGGATGATACTCAAACTCGATGATGTTATCAATAGTTGCCAGTATGCTATGTTAGCGTAGAGTTACTAGCACTCGGAAATACATATTAAAATCTGTTTTATAATTTTTAAAAGGTTGTTCTAAAGCCTGAAGCCATTGGCCTGGAGCCAAATAAAGCCCACCTTTAACGTTTATAAGTGAACCCTATTCTATAACTCTTTGTCTTCGCCTGCCCCGAGACCCAAAGATGTCTGTACAAACTTGATCCAATTTTTTATTAAATTGACTAAATTCCAATTGAGTCTTTTGATCACTTTCTTCCTCATCAATGAACACACAGAGGTTAGCAGGGGCTAACCTTACACCCTTCAAAAAACTATTTCACACAACCCTACCCCTACAAATAAATGCCCCTATGATTGGAGGGGCAACTGTAGAGGTAGGGGAAGAATTCGGATTTGCCCAAAGTGATCTCATGAACCATGTGTTTACTGATGCTTTTGAAAGCTTTTCAAAATAAATAAACCCAATCTCCCAACATCATCCGTGTTTTTCGTGGATTGCAAATGAGATATATAGTCAATGCTTACATATTGCGACGACACTAAAAATCTGGACAGTAGCTCCTCCCACTCACAATAGTAGCGTTTACACATATTTTGACAAACATTCAGTACGGAATTTGATTCGTTTCAAAATAGATTAAACAGACACAGAATCTTTGACGCGTTAATGACGTTCGGGGGAAATGCGGGACTATGCCAAGGTTAGCAGATTTGTTCAGAAGCATTGCATTTTCTCCCATAAGTGCAACAATATGTTTTTTTTCTTCTGTACTATCAATTTTATGGACCTTGGGACTCATACTCAAGAAATAACAATAATTGCCCAGGCGGAATTTGGACCAAGTCTTGCATATATCGGAATAGAGCTGTGGAACAAAAAGCCTGGAGCAAGACTTCCACTGCTTTGACATTTCACACCAATCTCTTCCAAGTGTAGGTACATGCATTAGTATTGGGTAGCAACAGTCCAGTGTAAACACCATAAAGCAGCTTCTTGAACGCATGTCACATACTCGGGGTGAACGAAGCACCGAAGTCATCCAAATAGTTGAGTCTTATGCTGCTTTTTTTTTCCCATCTTAAAAATGAATAATTTTCAAGTCTAGACTTTCAGGCCATAAACTCATGCAGTCACTTAATGCAGAACAATGGTGGAGAAAAACCTCGATATGCTTTGACAATGTCATTCAGGTGTGCCGACTCTCATTAAGAGTCTAACCAGCCTGTTTGAACAAAAGTAGAGGACTGAAAAGACACGTTCTGTTTTCCTGTAGGGTGATTATTTGGGTAAAGATGGCTGTTTGAGGCAGCATTGTGGCAGTGAGACAAAGCCTTTATCCCTGACAGCACATGTCTGAGTCAGAGCAGTGGATCCTGCTAAGCCTCAGTGACTCACAGCACAGCTCGCAGTGCGGATCATCAGCTGTGTTTCTCTGATGTTTAGGAGCTTTTCAAAGTTGGAGGCATTACTTGAAGGAATTGAGGGTTCAAATCTGCATGAAATGAAAGGATGCGCAAACAAACACTGATGCTTATGAGAGGAGTGAACAACATAACATCTACTCTTGTAATGAGCACCTCTTCCATGCAGTACATGGGTGCTATTTGGACGTTCAAGATAATGATTCCTGTTGAGCGCTGTGGCTGTTCACACTGAGGTGATAGATGGGTTAACATGGCATTAACTACACAACAGCAGATAAAGGCAACACACACATTTGTTTCCAGTTTTTAAGGTAAAGAATAATCCACATCCTCTGTGTTTGCGACAGATATAACTCACACCTTACACTTGTGCCACATGCAACCCATATTGTCTGAGATCATGGAAAATAGAAATTCCTTTTTGGAACTTGATGAGGGATACTCATAACAAACAAGAGGTTAAAATTGCTGCCGCATTTTTCAGCTGCGGCGACGAAGAAATAGTCATTCAGGCAACCACCAAGAGACAAAAGAATGATCGAAGACGGGAAAATACGTTGGTAAATAAATAATCAATGAACTTCCTGTTTAAAAGACGCAGTGGAGTCACTCAAGAAAAAAAAAAAAGTGCATTCGATCTAAATTCCTGAGGATTTAATTTCAGCATGGACCTCCAGGATGCAGCTTCAGCCTCAGCTCCAGTGATACGCTTTCACAGGAACATGATTATTTGCTTACTCTTGTTTGTCTCTAGAGTCCGAGAGTTATCACAGTGTTTATGCTGGCTTTTTGCAACAGTCATTTTGCTGCTGCTGACATCTCCTATTCTATAATGTAGTCATGTAGTTACAGCTACAATAACTACAGGATCCTGAATTTAACAAAAGTTGATTTTTTTTTCCATTATACATTTTTCTAAAGTAATTTCTAAAAAAAAAAAAGTTAAAATTCTACTTTTTTTCCAAATATTGAGAGAAAGACAGAGAATTGAACTTCCTGATTTAAGACGGTTACAATCCCTGGCGTACAGAATGAGTGCACCAAACTAAGCATGAAAATGTAATAATCATCACAAGAACACCTTAGCTCTTTTTCTTAACATTTAACGTCACATCGCTTCATTTTCCTTCATACATGTTTTGGATTATACTTAAGGCAAACTCCAAAGCGGTTAGGGTTTTATTTATTAGATGGTGTTGTGCTCTCACACCTTCAAGTTACTTAGCAACAGTGGATGAAAAAGTCAGTCCTTGTCCTTTCACCGGAGGCAGACAGAATGTCCAAAAATTATACTCAAGGAAGAGAGATTTAAATGAATAAAGGAGAAGTTATACGTAGTTAAGTAATGTCATCATCATTTAATGCTTTAGGAAAGACAAATAAACTGTCTTAAAAACAACTGAAGGACTTCTCAAAAGTTTGATTCTACTGGTTTAACATATTTAAAAAAGAAAAAACTAAAACTTAGTTTTATTTACAATCTTTTTTGGCCAGAACACAGTGTTTACTATTGTGTAGAATAAATAAATAAAATATCCACCTGATTGGATTTTTGACACAATTCGATAACCCAATATTTTCAAACACTTTGCTAGTTGGCCAATACCAGTGCCAGAAGTCTGATATGTACAACTTGCGTTTTTCTTTATTTATTACATTTTTCTTCAGTTTTCCACTTAAAAAAAAGAAACATTTTTAGAGTCAGATATGTGGTTTTTGTTACACACATCAGTTATCCCATTTAAATACACACCAAATATCCGAATGTTATCTGATTTCGTATAGGTTAGCTTTTTTTGTATTTTCCCAGATACTGTCCTTTATTTTTGTAGTGGCAGTTAAATGATAAAAAAGATATAAGAAGAACATATGCAAATGTTTACTTGAAATGCCAATACTTCACGACAAGAATCCACTTTATCAAAATAATTTGTAATCTTATATCGGCAATTGTGTTAACCAAATACAAGAAGTGACATATACAGGTTGTAAGAATCAGTAGTGTGGTCTTAGTGGGGTTATCTTTTTGCAAACTACAAATGAAGACTGGCACAATCGACTCATTTATTTAGTAGACGTTTTGTTTAAATACACTACAACCGTCAACGACCACAAGCTACAATCATTAATAACCACATGTCACGGTCGTCAACGATCACAAGATACAATTGTTAACGACCACATGCTACAATCGTCAAAGACCACATGATATGACTGTCAATGACCACATGCTACAATCGTCAATGACCACATGCTATGACTGTCAATGACCACATGCTACAACTGATAACAACTCATGCTACTAACATCAATGACTACATGCTACATACAACTGATAATAACTATATGCTAGTAACATGCTACTTCTATAAACGACCACATGCCACAACCGTCAACAACCACAGTCTACAACTGCCAACGTCCACATGTTACAACCGTCAACAACCAAATGCTACAACGGTCCATGGCCACATGCTACAGCCGTCAACAACCACATGCTACAACCGTTAAAAACCACGTGTTATGATAGTTACGGACCATTTGTCCCAATTGTCAATGACCGCATGCTACAACTGTCCACGACCACATGCTACGACTGTCAATGACCGCATGCTACAACTGATAACAAAACCTTGCTACTAATATTAACAACCACATGCTCCAACTGTCCACGACCACATGCTATGACTATCAAGATCCCGTGCTATGACCGATAACAACCCTGTGTTAAGACCATCAACAACCTCGTTATAGATTGGGCTTTGACGAGTATGCGGGTGCTCGGATTCTTGCGATCTGCTCCCGAAAATTTGAGTACGAATATTCGTGACGCCCAAGATCGCTGATTCGCAATCTTTATAAATATAGTAGTGTAGTAAAATACTGTTAGGGAACACTATATTTATTACTCTGAAATACAGAATAATGTTGAATTTTAAGTTAACAAAACAAAGCCGAATGTGCAGCGCTACTGTCAATGGAAGTGAACAAATCATCACGTTGGTGAAGCTTCCTGTTTTTAAAGTAAAACTAACGAGGGCTTTTTTCTGTTTAAGAACTGAGACAGAAGTTCTGCTCACTGACGTAAGTTCTAAAAAAGACAACCAGAGCTTTTAATCCAATGTTTACATTCTTTTGGTTATGGTAACTCTTAAACAATTAAAGCAATTAACATAATTCCATCGGATTCTGGAGCAGAGAAACGCACTCTGGAGCTGTATGTAGCTCTGCACAGCTGAAGCGTGGATGTGATCAACGTGAATCAGCTGAATCTGTCACAGAAAAAGTGATGCTTGCAATGTAAGGTGAACGTAGTCATTGGAGAAACAGTGAACATTTTCAGGTTTTGTAGTGAAATGATCTAAAATATCAGTGTTTTTTTTTGTTTTTTTTTATGTTACTGCTGAACTTAACCAAAAGATTGATATAAAAAAATAAATAAATAAATTTACAAACACAATTTCTCTCTATCTAAATCTTTTTGTTTTTATCAGTTGTGTTGATTCTTATCCCCTGTACTAAATAACTCTTGTGCTATTCTAGGCATATTTACATAAAAAATAGGGTAATCTGGACCCCACAAGACAGCGTGCTAAACTTTTTTCTTTTTCAAGGATTTTTTATCTTCATTGGTGTCCGTGGCAGACATTAAATCCTGTCCACCTTTATCACATCAATATAAGGGGGATCCTCTGGACCCCATAAGAGAGTACAAGGGTTAAAGGCATAAATAATAGTGATTTATTACTTATAATTTCGATTTTTATTATTACATTATTACATTATATTACATTATAAGAGTCGTGGATCGATTCGTGAACCGGATCCACAGCCGTAATTATAGACATCAACAACCACATGCTATGACCAAACATGCTATGACCATCAATGAGCCCATTCCAAGACCATTCACGATGCAATGATTAAGAAGGACACGCAGGTAGTAATTTGAAAGTTTCAAAGTTGTGTCATCGCATTTATTTGTAGCTCTCTAGAGAAAAAAATCAATGGATCTCCATGTAAAGCAAAATTAATTGATCAATGCACTCATACATATATGATCATATCTTGTTATTTGATTTGTGTGGGCGTATTTACAAGCTCACTACTTCTGCTTAACAAGCTTTAAAGCAACTTTGCTGTCCATCTCTGACATTTCAAAATAGTGTTGCAGGCTTGCTGATGCTATTACGGTGAACAAGCACTAAATTACAGATATATTTTTTTAGTTTCATCAAACCACTCTTACATTCATTTTTTTCTCCTGAAAATTTATCAGTCCAATTATTTAAACCAAAATTAAATTTTCTTTGCCATGTACATTTCATTCTATCAGTTTATTTTGTTGTATTTGTGGATAGAAAATCAGATATGTTTTAGAAGGAATTAAACATTGTAAGACAATTATTTATTCCTGTGCAGTATTTGAACTCCAGTTACTTTATTCTAGAAGATTTGTCTTTCTTTCAGAATTCTCTAAACCATTATTCTTATTTTCCCATTGGCAGCTTTTCCTTCACTCTTTTCAGTGAAACCATCATCCCAGACTGAGAGCATAAAAGACTTTGTTGCATCATCAGGAGCAAATGGGCAACCTTGTTTTTTTTTATTCTTCAGAGAATTTTTTTTTTTTTTTCTAAATGTCTATTAAGAGTCTATTACAGAGGCCACAATATCCCGAACCCTAAGCGTGTCCACATGGAAGCTGCTTGGAATATCAGTCCTATTTATTTCCGACATTCTGTCATCATTATGTAGTGAGTTTTGCCGTCGGCTACAGGCGGCCGGCTCTGTCCGCTCTCGTAAGTCTCTAAATGGGACTGCGCTATTGAATAAATTTGGGGAAAAAAAAAAAAAAAGACGACGAATGAGAAAAGACATAAACAACACTAATCAAACATGGTCATGTCAAAGGAATTACATGGAAGCAGGAGAATTACTAATAGAGAAGTAGACATATCCTATTAGGATGACATACAGGGATCTTCTGCTCATGCTTAGAGCACTGTTTTAATAAAAACAATAAAAGAAAAATGAAAAATAGTCATGCTTATGTTTTGACATTCATTTTTCAGAAGAGATACGTGATGGCCAGCAGTAACTGTGATCAATATCTAATTTGAAGAAATAAATTGCTGTTGTTTGTCTTTCATCTTTTGAGGAAATGTATAAGCATCCCGGCAGCAGCATGGAAGCATTAATCAAATAATGAAATAATGATTTTGAAGAGGAAGGAAGACAGAAGCTGCTCTGATATTCACTGTGACCTAGTGCTGTTGACATCTTGTATCACATCCCGTTACCTCGGTGGAGTTGGGGGGGAACTTGACGAGAGATCATCTCTTCTCTTTGTCAGAAAACAAAGCAATGACTTGGATTTCCAAGAAAAAGGTATCAGTCCCCTGTGTACACTGTGAATAATACAGTGTAACATGCATAGATGTCATACTCTTGCGCTTCTGACCTTCCTCT
The DNA here is from genome assembly GCF_002922805.2 of Oryzias melastigma. Lineage (NCBI taxonomy): Eukaryota > Metazoa > Chordata > Actinopteri > Beloniformes > Adrianichthyidae > Oryzias > Oryzias melastigma. Next base: position 18,761,813 of record NC_050517.1, read on the forward strand.
ATCTGACAGTAAAGAATTCTTTCCCCCTCCATTTATTCGCAGCTCTTGTCTTTGCAATTACCATGTTCCAATCTCGCCTTGTCCCCACAGTCGCCCACAATACCCAGAAGGATCGGCAGTCTTTCTTCTGGTGCAGCAATTACCACCCCTATCTTTGTGAAACAAAAAAAAAAACTTTGGTGAAAGATATTAGAAAATGTCAAATTCAGGTTATATTTCACTTAAGTCCAAAGGCGGCGCAGCGTGCTCCCAGGAAACACTCTTCCAAAGCTTCTATGCACATGTCCGTTGTTATTTTCTAAAGAAAAGAAAGTAGTGCTGTTCACTATCAGGACACAAAAAAAAGGAAAACATTTAAGTCAGAAAATCTCATCAACTAAATTAAGCAGCTCGATTAATAAATGAGAAGCATGCGACTTTTTTGTGTTTCCCTATGTCTTTATTAAGTACAAATTTCAGAGAGTCGAGGCAAATAGTTTCTCCCTCCCTGATATGCATGAACTGTGGCCTCTTATCACAATCCTGCAGGACAGGCTAATCATATTCCAGTCTTTCACCTGCATGCCTGACATGCTTTGCTCCAGCTCATGATGAACCTTCTCAGGCAGGCATGACACCGCTCTGCCACTGCTGGTGCCAGCCTCTCATCAGAATATACTAATGCCACAGCTGGTTCTGCAGCAGCCACTACTCTTCCACTACCAGGAATAAGAAAATACATCTTCTATAAACAGCAACGCTAGGATTCCATAAAAATATGTTGCTCTTTCCTGTTTTGTCTATAAATGAACCGCCCTAACCAAACAACTAAGCAGGTGTTTCAGCTAAGAGTTAAAAGAAAAAAAGGAAGAGTATATTTTTTTTAAATGTGTGGCAAAATTAGAAGTGCATTGTTTGAATAAATTAAGCCTCTTTCCACTGAGCGGTCCGGTTAGGTCCGTACCGATCCGATATTTTGTGCATTTTAATTGTAAAAGGGACCAATAAACAGTACCAGAGCATTCTTCTTTGGGGCAGCCCATCAGTTTTAGGTCCATTGAAAATGAAACAGTTGGAGCAGAGCCGCTGTAGCCACCCGTTGGTTGGCAGAAAGCGGGAATTTAGCGCTCATTTAAGTTAATGCTTCCAACGTTTGTAACCATTCGGGTTTTTGCGGTTTCTTGTGTACTTTTTTGGTCACGAGTCAATATTGAAAATACCTGTAGTGGAACTGCAAACGCTCCTTGCCATCCCTTGGCGACGGTGTGATACAGGGTGAGCTAGCAGTCTACACTAGCAGTCTACACCACGCATGAGCCATGAAAACAAACCTCGCTTCAGTAGAGACGAGGCTTTAGTCTCTGTTGAATTCAACGCTTAGTACTGAGACGGCTCTGACGAAAGTGACTAATGATATAAGTTTGAATACAGACAGTGGAAATATGTCAGTGCTAGTTTTACTGGATCTCAGTGCTACATTTGATACAGTCGATCACGCTATGCTTCTCAGATGACTGGAAAGCTTGGTGTGTCTCAGTGGGCCAGTACTGAACTGGTTCAAAACGTACTTGGAAAACAGGAAATATGTTGTGTCAATTGGTAACTTGGCATCTGAGCCAACAGAAATTGAATGTAGAGTTCCCCAAGGCTCCATCCTGTGACCACTTCTATTTAACATCTACACGCTCCCACTGACCCAGGTTATAAAGAACATTAGTTATTACAGCTATGCAGATGACACACAGATATATATTAGATTGACACCAGGAGACACAGGCCCTGTACAGGCGCTTGGTAAATGCATTGAGGACATCAGTGACTGGATATGCCACAACTTACTTGAGTTAAACAAAGACAAAACTGAGGTTATTGTCGTTGGGGCTAAAGACAAAAGGTTGGATGTCACTACAGAGGTTCAGTCTATTAATCTAAAGACTACCAATCAGTCTATACAAATTTATTCTATTTATGTTTAAGTGTTGCATATTGGCACAAAGCTGCTTTTTTCCGCGTCATTGATTGCATAAACAATATACTACAGTATTGCATTGCATACCAGCACCAAGCTGCTTCTCTCTGCTTCAGAAACCGGTGGAATTACGTAAAGGTTGAAGAGTCACGGTAGTCAAAATAATGTCAACGCTTGAGCTAAAGCTCTGTTGTTAAAGGGTTAATCATAAAATGGTCTTTTGGTAAACCTGAAGGTACGATCATACCAGGCATGTGTTTCACACTCAAGAACGCGGTATATGCGGTTTGACAAACACACATGGAGTCCATGGTGTTAACACCATGGATTCTTCCAGTGGATTCTTCTTTTTTTCTACTGTTTACTAGTCCGCCACATATAGTTGGAAGAGGATTGGTGCGAAATGTTGAAAAGGTGCAAATCTTTTGAATCTTGCTCCAGGCTTTCTTTTTCACGGCTCTATTCCAATGTATAAAAGAGTTGGTGTTATAAAATTCTGGCTGGGCAGAAAAAGGAAAATATTAAAGTCTCATGTTTATAACAGTTGGAAATTTTGTATTTTGAAAAGGACACTACCCACACAACACAACCAATTTAGATGCTCTGATTGGTCAAAGTTCAGGGTTGTAGCACTTGAACGTCAAGAAGTTCAACCAGTTGAACTACCTTCAATGAGCGCCCTTTTTCTAAGTGACCAGACTTAAAAACGTAAGTGGCGAAGCGTGAATATGAGTGTTCTGAATATGGAAGCCAAAAATCCGGTTGATGTGCATTTACATAGACTTTTTATTAAAAGTGACCACCTAAACATGAGTCTGCAGCTTTATAAGTCATATGGCTTTCCTATGGCTTCTACCTTTACTAAAGAACTGCTTATTGATCGTAACCAATGACTGTAAGTGTGACAGATCTTGGTGCAGTCATATTAAACCTCTGCTTTGAGTCATTTTGAAAATTAGCTCTTTTAAGATCTGTAACCGTCACCATTTTGGTTGGACATCACTAAGTCCCAACCCTTCAGATAATAAGAGAAAAATGAGACAAGTAAGTCGGACAGTTGTCGGGGCAAGCCCAGTCATTCTGGAGCTGAGATTTTAACAGACACCAGTCAATTAGAACACAAAAGGATGGGGTTGGACTACTTTTGACTGGATTGAACAGGGATTGGCTTGCTTGTGTAACAACCTCCTAAGCAGTTCTCTGGTTAAAACAACTAAAACAAAATACTGGCTCCAGTTACCTTTGTTTGCAAACGTGTTTCAACCCGGAAGTCAAAGGACTAATTCTATTTCAAACCTCCCTATATTCTTTTGAGGAATTATTTTCTAATGAGTGGCTCAAAAATACTAACTTTTTTTGCAGTAAATAACAGCATATAGGTACAGCAGGAAGTCTAATGCACTCATGAATTTTTTGGATGACAGGACATGCAAACATTTTTCTATACAAGATTTTTCGCTAAAATATTGTTACAACTTCTACTGCCAGCTCTTCAATTGACTTCTTTCTGAATCATAAAAACAAAACCTCATAATTGATTTTCAATCTCCGCATAGATATAATCAAACAGTTTCTCAGCAGTTAGTGGTGTCACATCATGGAGACTTTGGCGGTTTGCATGTGGAAAGAAAGTCTTTGATCATAAAAAATAGTTGCTGCTTCAGGAAGAAATGGGATTACAACCAACTTTTTTGGTCAACCTAAGTTTTTAGGAATGTTGCTTTTTTTGCCACGATGAAGAGTGTGACCTGATGGAAAAGTGGAGAAGTGGAGTGATGTAAGACCCTGGAGCTGGATGCTCCACACCCAATTTTTGCTTGTGCCACCACCGCGGCTCTCCATAAACTTTCTCATCCACCCCCTTTTATTGTCCTGCCTGCAAATGCTGTAGAAACAGAGCATCTCAAGTTTTGATGCAACTTTTTCCTTTTTTTTCCCCACAGTTGGCATACTCAATATCTGCCTTTTTTATGGGTTCAGCCACGGAGTAAAATTTTAATCATTCTCTCTTTAAAAGGAATTGTAGATTAAGTGGGAGAGAAGAGAAAGGAAAGTATTTACAAAAAATGACGTTGGAGAGGGCAAACTGTCCGCTCAAATCGATTTCCGAGTACTTTTGCAACTTCGTGCTATGCTTAGGGTTGCTGAGGCCAAGTTAAGAGTTGCCATAGAAACAAAACAGGATGGACGTATTGTCAGCACTAAGGTTCAATGTCTGCGATGAACAGACTTTCATTGTGTTCTTCGTCTGTGTTTGGAGCAAATTTGAACTAAAAGAGAAAACAGTAATATCCTGTTTTGGCGCTAACGCAGCTTATTTAACCTTTAACCCGATATGTAATTTGTCAGGAGGAAGTTCAGCGGAGCTCCAGCAGCTGACTCCCAGTTCAGGATAGTGTGGATGAACCAGAAAAAGGAGATGGTTCCAGCCAAGAAAAGAGTCAAGGTGGACAGATGGTGTGAGCCTCATCACTTTAAGTGAAACCATGCAGAAGAAACAACTGTGTTCCCTCAAAGGAATGCCGTTAAAAAAAAAATAAATTAAAAAAAAAAGGAGGCAAGGTGTTCATTTTCTTGCAGGAAAGTTCAAGAAGGGCTTCCATAAAACAATACAAAATGCCTACAAAGTCACTTTCAATCCAGAGGTAGCAAGTCATCTGTGCAGAGAACAAAGCCTTCCTATTACCTGACCTGTGAGACAAGCCACATTCTCCACCATTAGTGAGAGCACATTCAATTACGCGGGCTGGAAAACAGCTCCGGGGTGCCGAATTGGTGAAGAGGGCGATACAAGACACAACTTAAGCTCGTTACAGAGCGATTTTCAACTTCACTTAATTCAGCCTGGCTTTACGCAGCCCTTCCATACCCTGGCATTTCTTGTTGTCTTTTTTCGCCTCCCTCTCCGCTCCACATGGAAGTGGGATTTACATATTGCAGGTGAACCAGGGAATAAAGAATGCAGATCCAATTAAACCTCTAGGGAGCTAATTAGTTACAATTAAGTTTCTGCTTCACTTGTTGTGTGGGATTATTTGGTAAACACCTACAGAATGTTGAAAGAATCTTGGCCTTTTCCCTGAACTCGAGAAGAGCGCTCTTCATCTGGTGGAAATTTAGCCTTTTGTGAAGACAATTTCTATCGTCCTAATTAATCTGTGCTGTTCCTGCGGTGAATTATTGACATCAAAGTTGATAGAGAGATGGCGGAGGAGCACATCTGAGCGGACAGCGCTCTTTTCTGTGGGGGGTTGTTGTAGAATCAAGGTCTGCTTTGAGCTAATTGCATGTTAATAACCTTGATGCTAAGTGTTAAGTACCACTTCCGCACTCCCTCATTATACTTAGACCATAATTTAGGAATACAGGGGAAGCTGAAAAGAAAAAAAAAAAACAGCCTGGAGCTTCTGCACCTTGTTGCTCAGTTCGAATGATAGCAGCAAGCAAAGAGGAATGTCACATGAAATTAAACAAGCGCCGCAAAGGCCTTTCACCTGCCTCTGCAGAGTAGCCTAGAGTCAGTCATAGGTGTGTTGGGTGGCTTTGTCCTGTCACCACACATCGATGTTCAGTTGTGCACCGCCGTGTTCCGAACAAGCTCCTTTCTCTGCGACGGAGCTTTCAAAAGCCCGCTTTCATACATGCAACTCCACATTAAATAGGTGGCAAGTGTTTGTGGAAGGTCTTAACGTCCCCCCCCCCCGGTGGATTTCTGCAACCTTTTACTGACTGAGTCAGATCCCAGTCACAAACATGCTGCTTTCAGGACGGAATGGAGCGACAGAAGGGGACTTATTTATGTTCCGATCAGCTTTCTGAAATATAAACACTGAATTTTTAAATAAATAGATTGCTCAAAGTAAAATACACATTTAAGGAAGAACCAGAATGACTTAAGAAGGAACGCAAATCAAATAAACATTGGATTAGTGTAAATCTCAGAGTGATGGGAAGGAAGCTTTTCAGCCTTCTGATGATCATTCAGGAACGATAGAAAAACAACTAAAACTAAAGTTTCATATATATATTAAAAGCTTTACATTTGGAAACTAAGCAAGTTAATTTTTTTGACAAAATATTAGCACCAGAAACACTTAAAAGTCACATTTGGGTCATCAAAATATGAATTAATAGTTTAATTCAGATGTTTTTTTCAAAATCTCAAAAACACATTACTTATTTCTCAGAATAAAAATATTTCAAGCCAAAACAGGAAAAAAAAATAACTCAGCAACCAATGATGGATTGGAATAAAGAAACTAGATAACAGCTCAAATTGTGGAAAACCAAAGATTTAAAAGGTAATGCTAAATCTTTGGTTGAGCTGCCACAAAACGCCGTCTATCACCGCTTTATTCCAAGCAGAGCGGGAGATGTTGAAAAGACAGCGTTTGTGAATCACATGCTTAAGTGAACGTCAGCATTCAGCGTGCTGTAAGATGTTTCATGTCGTGTCAGAGGGGGGAAATGGCATCTGCTTGGCAAACACCACACTTGTGGTAATGTATCAGAGGAGCACCTGCCCAGCTTCCTGCCACAAAATATATCCCATCAAAGGGAATTCTGAAAAGGGAGAAAGAATAAGATCATCACTACTTTCACACCCCGTCAATATGACTTCCCTTTACCAGTTCCTGGCCACTCACGGGGTTCCCTTCATCCAACACTGAGCACAAGTCATTGTGTAGTTTTTTTAAAGAAAAAAAATGCCATCCATATTGTAAATGATTAAGTTACTATACAAATTACAATGACATAGAAAAGACAGATCTGCAACTATTCCTGATCAATGGTAACTGCAAATAATTCCTGATGCTATAATTTTTTTTAGCTTTTTACCCAATTAAAACATTTAAAGCTAATTTAAATTAACCTTGTTATTTAAAATATCTATTGTATCTGTACTTTCATTCTCAAATAAAAATACTTTTTGTTGAGACAAAACCTTCAAACTACAGCGTAAAATTACCTCCAATGTTAAATATTCTCCCCAACAGCTACATTAAAGCTATACTAAAGCCCCCCGCGGTGCAGGGGCCTCCGAAATGTCAAAGGCAATGCTCTGCTACATGCCAAAAGCAGTTGTCTCCATTAACACTTCACAAGAGGAAACCTGCATGGACTGACAGATAGTACCAACACTGAAAACCTTTCCAACTGTGAAGACAAAAAAAAATATTCAAAGGGAGAGAAATGAGTCTGGAACTTTGGTTGTCTTAAGCGTTCCGTCCACACAGATGTGCGGCTGAGCCGGTGCAGCTGGCCGACAGACAAATGGGAAAAAATAGTCCAATTTGAGCTGGTCGTTAGCAGTCGGAGAGCAGCTTTCCAGATAAATGAGCGGCTGCCTCAGGTATGGCAGAGGATCTTCCTGAAGCATTCCTGGGAGACCTGACCATAGCCCGGCAAACCCCTTACCCGTGCCTTCGATCCGACAGGCACAACACTTCACCAGAGGTGACCTTGTGGCGCCACTCCTGCCGGGCTTCTTATTTTTACACTCTCCATCAAAGCCCCCCTTCCTCCCTTGGCCTCTCTTCTTCTTTTTTTTTCTAATCCCCACTTAAAGAGACAGTGTGATGGTTTTTAAATCATTAGCTTCCCCTCCCCACAACTTTCTTTTTTTTTTTTTTTCCCAAAGACAGAGGCAACAATCGAGACAGAGCCAGAGAGACAGGCAGCAGCTTTCAATCTGGGCCCGATCCAGAATGAAGAATCTCGGCTGAAGCCAACTCCATTTAAAGTGTCTACGAGGGGCTGAGCCGAGTCAAACATTTACTACGGATGTTTGGACTTTGAATCTCCCCCTGTTGACACTATGCAAGTCTGCCCCCTCTGTTTTATGTGTTTGTGAGCCTGTGCGCCAGCATGTGACACCGTGCCTAAGTGTATATATGTTTCAGTGGCAACTGCCAAAGCAAGGCAACTTTCTTCCGCACACCCACTGTGGCCTGTGGGACCGTAATGTTCGTCAATGCCACGCTGGTTAGATTTCGCAAGAGCCTCGAACGCGGCGGGCCAAATAAACACAGACATGCTCGATTCTGCCTGTTTTTTCACTCTATTTTCAGTCCATTGCAAGTGAAACTCAGATCCAAAGGCAGTATTTATACACTACCAGATTAGAAATGAATGAAAAGCCAATTTAGAGAGTGGCTGAATGCCCTCAATGAACTGCGAGCAGAGGAAAACACGCTCGATGACACAATGGAAAATGTGTGAAAACAAACTAACTGTCCGAGAAATTAGCTTTCTCATTTATTCCTTCGTTTATTTATTTTTTTATTTTTTTTGAAGAAATTGAATTTCCGTGGAATGCATCCACTCACGTCTGTACATTTGCTCGTTTTCATCTCTCTGCGGAAACAAATACAAACCACTGCATGCCTCTCATCAGCCTTTTAACACTTCACACAACCACTTCCTGGCAAGTGCTTTATTGAATAAATCATGACTATTGATTAAAATGCAGGCAAACGTCTGCACGCGCGCATACTGACGTTTGTTTCTTGACTGTCGGGCTCATTTAACAGGAGAAGCCATCGAAAACCCCCACCTCACCCACCCATACCCAGCAGAAACTCAAACAGCTATCCGTCCTATGGCAATGAGTGAAATGACACAAGGTAAATTAGATAAATGACTTATTAAATATCAACATTTTTGCCAAATATGTATCATTAAAATCTAGAAAGAATGAATTACACACCTTATGACTGCTAGTATTTAAAGGCCAACTTTTGAGATTTAAGACACTTCCACGGACCACTAAAGCTTATGTTCTCACCGGGAATGACACACACAAAAACACACGTTTAGGATATGGTGTTCACACTGGACAAGCAGGGTGGGGCTTCTTTTCTTTTACAACTAGCACATATCAGCCGCCTACAGCAGAAAGAGGTTTGGCACAAAATGTCAAAGCGGTGAAAATCTCGTGAGTCTTGGGGCCAATCTGAATTCTTCCCTTTTACCTTCCCCTTCCTTTAGCCCTTCAAATGGAGGGTGATGAAAAACATGACTTTTGTTCAGTGACATCGTCAATAATCACCGGTCCGCTAGCATTAGCCCGGAGCTTCCAGAGCTTAAATATACATAACAACAGCGATTTTATAACTTTAAAAAGTCATGTTACAACAAAAAGTTATAACTTACACTTAAATGTAAACTTCTGTGGTTCAGAGCACACCCACGTGAAGAAAAGCACTTCGCAGCGCGACATGGATTACTCTCGCGATGGTGGACTTTGGACCCCTCCATTTCGAGGGTAAAATAAAAAAAAATAATAATCCTGGACACGACTTCGACTTCAACTGCCTCTTCAAAATAAGGGGAAGGCTGAAGGGAAGAATTTGGATTGGGCCTTGCTCCATGAAGGCTTTTTCTTTCACAGCTCTATTCCAATATATTAGACGTATATGCATGTTGTCATACGATTCCGGTTGAGCACAACCTGCAATTATAAATGTCTCCTCCATGATTGTTTTTCAAATAATTGGCCCTTCTGTGAAATAAAACGGACAGAACCCAAACGTCAATAACAAATCCAAGTCCCAGATGGGTCAAAGTTTGACTGAATTTCACTGCATGAAGATTGGCTGCAACTTTTGCATGCAGAGCCAAAAAAAAAACGGTCTTAAAGACCCACTCCGATAAGAATTGTCTATTTTGGTCTTTTAACATGTTCTCGTAGCATATTTCTTATAATAAAGGACCTATAATAAATAATTAACAATTAAAACTGCATTTCTGAGTATTTCTTATTTCACAATTGCAATGGATCAGAAAACCAGATGCTTGAAAATGCTCAGACTAATGACACAGCCACTGTTTCCCCTCCCCCCGTGCACACCCAGGCCCACTCACGCTTGTGTGCAAGGCATGATGGGAGTTCAACACTCGTACTTACGCAAACTGCGATTCTGGCTCAAAACTGTACGACTGGATTAATCCAATATTGCTTGTTGCTATTTCTTTGTCACTAATCTTAGCTTGAGGCTATAAGCTATAAGCTAACGCATGAGCACGTAAACAGAGCTCTCAGTGACGGGGGAGGGAATGGGTGGATCATGAAAAGATCATTGGGAACGATTTTACAACAGAAAAAAATGTGGTTGGAGTGGGACTTGAAAAAATGTGCGAAACTACATGTGAACGCAAGAGTTTAAAAAGAAAAAAAAGCACATTTACGGACTTTTCATAGAAGTGGTTGCTTTACAGTATCTGCAGCTGACTTGCTAGCACAGGCGGCTTTATAAAAAATAAATTCCAGAGGATAAAGGTAAGAAGAGAAATTTAATTGTCACATTTTGGGAAAAGCTTCACAGAAAGGAAGAGAAGTCAGGGACTTGTTCAATCACCTTGGTGCAACACTGGGTATGGAAATCCCAACCATCCACCCTGGTGTCCCTGGTTTTGTCAGAGAGTCCCTTCCCCGACTATCAAATGAGGAACTACCATGTTGGATAGGCATGTTCATTATAAATGAACTGTTAAGGGAAATAGAGGAGATATCCCTCCCACTCATCTCTCTCTTTCTCTTCCCCTCATGTGGAAATGTGAAGACCAGAAAAAGGATGGGGAAAGCATCTGGATCATGACCTTTCCTCAGGCGCACAGAGACAAATTAAATCCAGACATCTGATGAAAAGAGACTGAGGAGATCTTCCAAGCTGCTCCAAGAGCCACCCTCACGCTTCCACACTTACAAGTCACAGCACACATTACAGGCTGGACAGCTATTTCCATAACAAGCCTACAGTGTGCAGTCATTTTTATTGGAAAAAATTTACTTTGAAAAACCAAAAGAGAGCACAAGCTGGCTGACTTTTTCAATTAATATGAAAACATTACAACCAAAGAATCTTTACAGTTTCAAATGACTGAACAAAATGCCACACAGCCGACTTCTCTAGTATGGAACCAGTTGTTTCCATCTCAATGCAGATTAAGCCCAACAGCCGTCACACTAACGTTGGTGTCAGATGTTGGTCGGCCAAAGCTAAAGCCAACAAACGCAGCACGTTCCTCACACTGGCTGGCTGGACTAAGTGACCTTACTGAGGGTTTAAAGTGGGGGAAGGGGTGACCCTTTGAAAGTCCTCCGTCCACTGTAATTGCTGAGTAAAACCCAAAACTGAGGATAAGAAATGCAATGATTGGCTTTTCTTGCATAAAATTAAGAAGTCATAGCCAGCATAGACGGCCTGCCTCTGCAGACACGGAGTTTGCAGATTATGGAACTTTAATGAAGTAGTTTACCTAAAAATGAACTAGGCAGAGAAAATTTCTGAAAAAAGGTTAAAAAAATATTTAAATGCTTTTGCGATTGAGTACTTTTTCCAAGCTTTTCTTTCAGGGTGTAAAACTTCTGAAAATACGTTGAGTATAAAACTTTTTTTTAATTTGAGAAATACTGTATGTACTCAGAAAAGAAGCTACATTGCAAACATATATTCCACTACAACTCTTTGGATTTTAAGATGTAACAGAACAACATTTTAAAAAAAGTCTATTTAAAAGCTTAATTTGACATGCAAAAAATGTGAACATTTTCTTACCTGAGGTACAGATTGATGATGTCATCAACAGGACGAAAACATGCGGAAAGACAAAAAAAAAAAAGAGGAAAGATGTTACTGAAGTAAATTTTAAGCTGGCCAACTGAAGCTTCTACACATCATTATACTGCCTCCACATGTTGTTTTAACCGATCGCAAAATTCACGGTTCGGATCGTGTCACGGTTGGGATAATTTTTGGGATCAGTAAAAAGTAAAATAAAACAACAGAAAAAAAAAACAAGAAGATAAAAGCCTAAAATTACTGTTTCGAAAAGCTTTAAAACCCATATTTGAGAAAACATGTATAAAGTACTTAACACATCTTTGAACTTTGAACATAAACAAAAATGTAAAAACATGTAGTTTCTGATTATAGTTAAATGTCTGGGGACCAAATCCACTAAAACTTTGAGAAAAGAATGCTTAATATCCAGTTTTTCCCTTGTGCCCACCCTCGATAAAGGTAAATTAAAATGTAATTATTTTTTTGTATTAATTGTAGTATTAAAGCTAACTGTGGGAACATTAAAAAATTCAATAATTATAATTATCCTTAGTACATGTGCAAGTGAGGCACTGCCATGTCCGTTATTGAGTGTCCGCTATTTGATCCTTTTGGCTTGCCATACTGGAGGGAGGGGTGATCCCCAGTACACATGTTGGCCGAACCGTGGCTAGTGATCCGTATGGATCATGGATTATCCACAATCCATTACGCCTTAGTTGTTTTCTATGCATAAGCACTAAGTTTAATACATCCAAGATATTCAGCAAACCATTTTTGCATTGATAGACTCAAACATTAATGTTTTTAGGTAAACTAAATGTTTTATGACTTCATTTATTTCATTAGATTATTATTAGACATAAATATTTCGTAAAATCTAATAAGAAACAATATGAAGGGTTTATTAAAGATAAACTCAAAAGTGAATTTCAACCAAATGATAAGGATATGCGTCTGTCCTTTTTGTTATGCTCTTTATAAAAGGATAATCAGATGGACGTAAAAGTCTTTAGAATTGTCATCACCCATCTTTAACTTTTATATCTATAAATCTAAACCAATAGTTACAGTCACTAATGTGTCATAAGTTCTCTTCCGTGTGGGGGAGCACGCCTCATTTGTTTTAAGCGCAGCTACGTAGCGACGACAGTCGTAATACCGACGAAAGGGTTTGTAAATCAGCAGCGTCTCTTCGGCAGAGCCTATTGCCAAGGCCGAATACTGATGCGTCTGACTGACTGACTGACTACCACATCTGTGGGATCTAATTTGAAAGGTGGACAGTGATGAATGTCTTTCCTCCACTTACTGGCCGTCTGATGTATTATGCATCCCCTCCTGATCAGAGCGGCTGATGAGGCGCAAGGGGAACGCGGGGTGTCCATGTCCAACGCACCCTGACATTGGTTGTATAAATGAATGCAGCTCCACGCCTTTCATTTCTCAGCTCACAGGTCACAGGGGGAGCTAATAGGGCCATAGTTAATAGGGGGTGACTGACTTTAGATGGGGCCGTCCGTGCATTGTAATAGCCTGCACATTTGACATAGCCTCAACGCAAGGGTTGAACCACGCCGCCTTGTCAACCAGGACTCTAATTGACAGAGACAGAAAGGTGGGCAACACCGAGAAATTTGTGCTCAACCACTACTGTGATCATCTGTCCGCGCACATCTTGCGTCAGCACGGAAGACGGTGCGTCGGCTTTACGTGTCGGTAGACAGATGTGTAAGGAAAAAAAGGCCATTGTTGTCAAAGGCTGTCTGAGACAGAAACCTGTGATTTGAGACTATTGCTGTGATCCGTGGCTACTGGATGTTTTGCTGCCCGATGTATAACTAAGGGAGTAAAACCTCCCATTTGCCTGAGGGGAAAAGCCTGAGAGCTGAACCATGTTTTGTTCTTTCCCCAGGATAAACAGCACTGATAATTGTGCCTCTGCTGAGAGAGCAGAGCCGACTCGTTCTTTGTTTAAGTGTCCACCAGGAGAGCACTTTCTGACACAACCAGCGCTCCCATGCGCCCATCAAGTGCACATTTTAATGTGCAGAAGCAATATTAACAGCAGCGGCAAATATAAAAGCCCCAACCCTGGCGGGCACGGCGTAGGCCCTAACTGGTTTATGGCTGCCCTAATTGAGCCGTTTTTACACCAGCCTCTGTTTTTGTTTTTTTTTTGGCTCCCACTTCTTTCTGCGATTCATTCTCCCGAAGTCTGCTCATATCACGCCGCTCGACAGAAGGTCACTGCAGGTACAGATACAAGCATTATCAGTGCTTCACAATTGAACACACCCTGAGAAACTAAGAAAAACTTAGCCCGCAAAAATACAAGCTTGGGCGCTTGATCCATTCTGAAAGCTGTTAAATCAAAGAACACGACTTGACAGTGATTCTGAGCTGAGAGTTATGCAAATTTATCTGATTTCACACCAACTTTTTTTTAACATCTTTCACTTTCAACTATTATATGAATTTTGAATACAGCCGTGGCATTGATTAGTATAAATCTGGAAGATGATTATGCGGGAAACGGCAGTGTTTACCAGCGAGAGTGCGAGGAAACCATCTTTAATTCATTAGAAAAACAGTTTGTGGGGAAGATTTTTTTTTTTTTTTGGTAAAACCTTTACATTATTCTCATCCTTTAAGATCAGCATGTGTCGGACCCCTGTGTTAAAGTAGATGGCAGCGGGCGGGAAAAGGTTGGAGTAAAACACCACCGTCCACCAATAAACTATTAATCACTGCTGAAGGAGGTAAGAGAAGCGTCCGCAAGCTGAGGATTTCTCATTAGGCATTCTTTCTGGTCACGGAGATGCACATCCACTCTCCTCCAACAGCCTCTCCTTGCACAGAACCAGCTTTAGGGTGGCATTGTCACCATTTGACAGGACAAGAGGAAATAATGTCCGCTCTATACGTACACTGTGTCACTTCGGCGTTCGTCTCTCTCAAACAACCTCTTTGATGTAAAATACATGCATCCCATTATGGCATATCTGGCCGTTATAATTAGACGATGGGAGCAGATTTCTTGAGGAGACACTGCATGTGATCTAATTAGCATTGTATTCAACCACTAAATCAAAGTTGCAGCTTGTGTGCTTTTGTTTGAGACTTCTTTCATCTTGAGGGGATTGTTGTAAAGATTGTTCATGTCATTAATCGCTCTTCAAGATGTTAAATGAAGCAGAACATTAAGTAGATGACTGACATCCACTAGTCCATCCAGATTAGGTACACATGCATTCCACTTTCTCTTTACAGTTTTTATCTTTTGCTGGATTTTTTAATCCTCTTTAGCCTTGTATTAAATACTGTATTCAGTAGGGGTGTGTCTTGGTAAGAGTCTGGCAATGCAATACATATCGTGATGCGCATCTCATGATATATATATCATGATACATCCCAAACTGTACTATTTTTTTTTTATATGTTACTTAGAAAAAAATCTCTACTTGAATATGAATACACCTTTGGCATTAATGGAATGGTCACATTTATTTTAGTTAATGAAGATTAAGAATGTTGTGTATATCATTTACAAGTTGCCTTTACTCAGCAAATTCATGGTGCTGTTAGGTAAATTAATTTGTTTTTGAATGCAAAAGTCAGTATTGTCTCATTTCCACAAAAAAGTATTTTTCAGCATTAGAAAAAAAAAACATAGAATGAATAGTCCTTAACCAATAAGGTTCTAAAAGTGTGATTGAGAAAATAAAGCGCTGTTTATTTCCAACATTGCTAAATGTGGCTTATCCAGTACTTTTAAATGGTTCAGGAGCCTGAATGGTGCTTGAACTGCTGCTTCAAAAATAAATTTAAAAAAATGCCAGAATTTTGACTGAAGCTTCATGCATGACCTGCTGCGCAGCTGCACTACTTCCTTCGTTCTTATTTGAGCCATTACAAAACATCGAAATCCACGTTTTTATTTGAAACTGGTAGCAATGTGGCACAGAGTTTCAATTTGGTATCAATCCCAAATAAAAACTAAGTAGTAAATGTCTGACTGGCTGACTGAACATTTAACACAAGCTGGTTTTCTCGAGATCTTGTTGTTGTTTTGGTCACGGTGTAGAGCTGCTCAAAGACGCTCAGTATTCTGGGCTGCCAACTAGCGGTTAGGGGTGTAGGTGGAAAACAAAAGTGAGACGCTAAACAATGGTTGCTCTTATATAACTATCACCAGATGAAATATTATGATATTTCGCAGAATCAATTTTTCCCTACACCCCTAGTACTTGGGGTGTCTTAGCAATCTTAAAATGCCTTTTAGGACGGTTTTGTGATGCACTTGTTTTAAAGTTTAGTAATCTACTTAAACTAATCTTTGTCTGTTATCTTATTGCTTTAAAAAGTCACACCTGACCTCTGTTCTTGTGCATGCTTACTGTGACTTCTTTCTTGGCAAAATGTTGGTAGTTTTTGTGATGAACCACTGTTAGCAGAAGGTGATACATTAAAGCCCGATTTACACTGGTCCGACCATCGCCACTGTCATATCTGTGTGTGACATCCGTCCGTCCTCAATGGAACGCAAGCTTAATGCAGGAGTTCTGTTTCCAGTTTGTCAACTGCCATGTTTCAAAATAAAAACTTGCGTTCGAGTTTCAAAAAAAAAAGGCATTAATTTTTATTTAATATTTGGGTGGACATACCCATGTGTTAAAAGCACGTCAACACTGCAGATAACATTGTTGTCTGTTTTTGCATGGGGCCTCACTGCTAAAATTTTGAATGAACTACTTGATTCGGGGGTGCCAGGACCAACCACTCTTCTAGACGAGAGGGGGACAAACCGGAGACGCAACCGAGAACATTTGAACTGACGGTCATGAGACGGACTCCCCACACAATCCAAAGGAGACACACTGTAGACGGACCAGAGTAAATCAACCATAACCCTTTAACGTCACAGCTTTAGCTCCAGCGTTTAGATTCTTTTAACTACTCTTCAACCATTTACATACACAATTATCCTAATTTCAGCAGATTCTGAAGCGGAGAAAAGCAGCCGTGTGCCCATGTGTGACACTTTGAACTTACATCAGATGATTTGGTCATAAAGACAGCATCTTTTAGCCGTGATGCAACACTTTACATCAGTAATCTATTGCATGTTGGTGCAAAGTCAATAAAAAAGCTGCTTTTCTCCCCATCAGAATCAGAGCGTGTGGTATTTAGGTGTTGCTGGCAACATCTTTGGTGTTAAAAGCTTAATTAAAAACTAAGAATGTTTTTTTTTTTTCTGAAGCATTGAAGCTAATGTACTAAGATGCACTCACAAGGGGATGACGGTGGTATTTGGTATGTTTTAAAGAGACAGTACTAGTACCATTCCTATGGGGGTGGGGGACCACAAGCATGTCAACATCTTACATTGACTTTTGGCAGAAACAACAATTATTCTATTTTAATTTATGGCTAAGAATAGGTTTGTCCAACAAATTTATCTCTGTCTTTTTTTTTTATTTGTCTAACTTAACTGCAACTTCTACTAATGTTTTTTTTTCAAACTTTACTCAAATTAGATGTTTTTTACACCCTAAATCAGTTACATTTTCCAGAGACACATTTAGCAAAAGTTGCTGTGTACAGTTTGCCGTCTTTTCCGATTCCAGGTTAGTTCTTCCCCCCCAACTCTAAACCATACCAGAATGATAACTTTAACTTTTTATTTCCTCCAAAGTACACCTGCTACCATAAACCCAGCGGCTTCGTAAAATATAACTATCGCAAACTTCTGTAAAGCTCCTTTTAACAACCATGTACCACTTGGCGGCTGACAAGAGCTCACAGTCAACATGTGCAGATATTATTTTTGAAATCAGACCAAATCATGCAGGTAGTCACATTTCCATGGCCGCAAATACACAGTTCTAGCATGGGGGGTTTCCTAAATGCTGTTGGATCGTATCCCTTCTGCCTTGGCAGCCACGAGCTTCCACCTACTGATCTTTTTTGAGGCAATTGTGAGCCTAATATTTTCTTTTAGCTTTACAAACTATGAGCAAATTTCAGCAAGTATAAAGAAAACATGTATAAGCCAGCGTGCAACAGATTTCTTGATGGTGTACATCTAAAGGGTACGCTGTGGACAAGTGTGTCAACAGACAAGAGCGCAGAGGAAGAGGAAGCAAGACAGATCTGCAGGGGATGCAGCATGTTTTCTTTATGCTGAGCTCATTGTCTTCCATGCTTATGTGCACACACAAGCAGATTTGCGAATAAACAGCCTCCCATCACTGATAGCCGTACAACCTATTCTTGTTTATTTCCTTCCTGTTGCAATACCATGATAAGTGAGCCCAAACAGCGAAAAAAGCAAGAAAACAACAGCAATATAGTCATTTAAATGGAGTTTATTTTGAGGCAGGGACAGCTTCTCTTGCCGTTACTGAATTAATCAAATCCAAAGGACATCATCTTCAAACTCGACATCCCCCAAAGGCGAGCATCTCATTCCGTATGCAGCGGAGGAAGCTTCACAACATCCTAAAAATACAGCGCTCCTGGAAGAGAGGTGCTCTACCAGTCTGAAGGGGAGCATGAAGAACTAGCAGGCCCATGGGAATAGACATTGTGATTAGATGCAAAAACTCTGCTTTCATAAACAGCATTAGTTCTTGTTAGACATTCAACCCCTCCCATAGATGCAAGACCTCTTCATTTTGCAAAGCAGGGAGAAGGCATTATCGTCTCATACGCGTTGGTGTTTTTGGAGGCTTTTTTTTCCTACAAAATGTTAAACATTTGTGTGATAAATCAGTCAGGTGTTGGGTATCATACCTCAGGCTGCAATCATCAGTGAGATTGTGTGTTGAAATATCTAAATGCTTTTTTTATTTTTCTTTCCTTTAACCATGAACATATTTGTGGTACGTTTTTACAGATTGTTACTCTTAAGCTGCATTCATACTGGACGCAAGTGGTGTGGTAGGGGCGTTGAGTTTCAGTGTTAAGTCAATGTACAGATTTGAGCGGTGCAATTTTTTCAGCTTATACAGCGCATCAAAACTTCAGTAATATGACAATGTTTGATGCACCAATAGAGACCCAGCTTGGGCACATGGCGCTTTCAGTGATTCAATCAGCAGGTAGGAAAAAAATCCAAGATGGCTGCTCGTCCTGAACTTCCATCCATCCGCCGGCACCTGAGGAGCAGAGCTTGACATGCTGGCCTGTGGGAGGTTGGCTATCCAGCAGACGAAGTGCTGTTGTAGCTTGCATGATTACTCCAATTCAATGAATTTATGTTTTTCTTATTTTCATCGAGACAATAATAAAAAGATCCTCCAGTTTCATTTTTATTTTTACCCTCTCTGTTTAATGCGGGACAGAAATTCTTCAAACTGTCGAAAAAGGGATCTGCATGCCCTAAGAAAAGATTTGCATTTGCGAAATAACTTCTCTGTTTTATTTATTTATTTATTTTTTAGCATTTCTTTTTTTTTTTTCGCAGGTGGGAAGCAAAAAACTGTGTACAAGCTCCTGAAATTGCAGTTGCAAATTCTGTCCTTTTGATTGGATGGTTACAAATCAAACTGTCCAATCAAAGAGCAGGCGGCTTCCTGCTGTCCAACCCCACCACAGGCTTTTAAGGTGGATTTTAGTATTAGCATGACCAAGAGGAATGTGCAGCGTTCCCTTTTTTAGCAATGTTTAGTTGTGTCACTTACATGCGTCATTGTGCTTGAATAAAAGGGCTACGATCGGGGTCTCCTTCAAAGTTCCGGCCGTGGTCTAGTAAAACATTTTCAAGGCATTTAAAAGGACATTTTAGGGCAGGTTTTGAGCAGTAAATTTGGCGTGTGGCAAAATATTATTTTTTTTTGCACAAATCATGTTCAGTGTGAATGCACCTTAAGATTAGAACTGTGGAATTGAAAAAAGAAGACACTAAATACAGCAACTGCTATATTTTAGAGGGTTATTTTCCAAGACCTCACTAATATGCAATTGATATTGTTGAACATGTTTATTTACTATTTCTTTTTCTTGGTATAAATTTTACAACAGTCGCCACGCAACTCTAATGTTGCGCTTCCTGTAATCCAACTGTTCAGTAGTTATTGTCTACCAAAGCAAAAGCTTTTAGAACTGGAGGAGGCCTGAATACAAATCTTATGGCAAGATTTGCATTTGAATCCTATAAGGTAATGAGAGCAGACAATTTCAGTCCCCATCACTCAATGTCAGAGGCAGTTATCAACAAATTTGTCTTTCCTCTTTGTTGTCACTCTCTGCACTCCCTTGATACTCTTCTACCTCATTTAAAGAAAAATACATCATTTGAGAAACGAAAACATCCCTGAAAGTTTAACTGCAGAGGAAATGAGTTTGGTGTTGAGGTAATTTAAACAGGAATAGATAAAAATTGCATTATTGTGCCATGAATTTACCAAGGTTTAGTTTGAGGTGTTAATACTGTGACATTTAAGCATTAGAGACACACAGAGAGGGTTAATGATGACATTTTAACTCTTGTTCTATCCGAGGCATGTTTACATTAAAAGAGGGGTCATCTTGACCCCAACAAGACAGCGTGCTGAACCTTTTTTTTCATTTTCTTTTTAATCTTCACTGATGTCCGTGGAAGACATAAAATCCTGTCCTCCTTTGTCATGGGAGGGATCACACAATGTAAGAGTGGGATCAACTGAACCCCCTAAGATAGCAAGAGGGTTAAGAAGTGAACATTTTATACAAATTTTTGCTTTAGGCATGGCTTTTGGCTACTCTTACTTTAAATTAAGTAATAATGGTTTGTGAGAAACTGTCATGGATGGCTGGATGGACGGATGGATGGATGGGCGGAGGGATGGATGGACAAATGGATGAACTGAAGAAGTGTACCATTGATTTAACAACCAAACTGAATATTTTACATGGTTACATTAATTGGTAAAAAGGTAGAAAAAAATACTGAAAAAGTCTTATTTAAATTTTCTCTAGTATAAAAAAAAATTGCAAAAAACTAACTGAATTTTAAAAAATGGTTTAATACCAACCATGCTCATATGAAACTGTGAAGGCTTCAAGCCTTCTTTAAACACAAATTCTCCTTTTCAGCAAAGACGCCTCATGGTCTTTTCTAACATATTTTATTTTGCAATTACTGATGTTTTATTTGGGATGTTAAGATAATTAACTTAAATACAACAAAACATTTGATTTTAAAGTAGATGACAGCTATTAAAATTCACTTACATTTAAATGCTTGAAACATCTGTATGTTAATGTGGTTAAACGTGTTCCTTACCCTGGCAGGAAAAACCCTTTGGTTTTTTTATTTTTTTTTATTTCAAGAGACAGTTTATAGCTTGATTAAAGCAAAATCCTGAATTCTGCAGTTTCAAAACAGCCAGAAGGAATACAACTAAAATAAACTAATCTGTTTCGATTGTGATGTGTTTTTTTATCCTAACTTCAACAGTCATTTCAACTAACAGTGTGTTCAAAATGACGTTAAAACATAATTAGATAAAATCATGGCCTCAAATGTGATGGCAGTGAAACAGTTGAACTTTCAATGAATGCAAAATATTAGAGGTATATTTGTTGAACTGCTACAGTGAGAAGAAGCACGACGAGTAAAAAGCATTTATTCATTATTGTGCAGTTTTTTTTTCTAAAAGACCACCCTTTGAAGGATGATGTTGTGACAGAAAAGACAAATCCTCCTCCTTTCAATGCCCCGGGTTAAATCGTCTTACCTGCTCCGTACAATGAATAAAAATGTCAGTCGTAAACGAGTCAATCCCCCAGAACACAAAACCTGCTTGAATGTATCTGCTACTATTGCCGCTTTCTTGTCTCCCCTCACAATAAATTCACCATTACAGATGTTTCGGAGTATAAACAGATCTGGTCACGAGCCACATCCTTATCAGTGGCTGTGAAATCCTCTTTTGTCCGTCGGAAGTTTTTGTTGGATGTGGATGAAGCCATTTTGTGAGCACGGCTCTTGTGAAAGTGAAGAGTATATAAAGTAATAACATGCAGGAGGGTCTCCTCTCTGCTCCATGAATGAGTCGCTCCTGCCGTGGGGAGCCGGTGACATGATTGTGATTGGACGAGACACAGAGAATCCAGATCAAAGCAATCTCTAGTGTTTTGGCCCACAGCACAGTGTAGAGCAGGCCCACACACACAAAAGTAACGCAGACAAGCATACACGCATGTGTGCACTTACACCGAGAGACGCTAAAACACATGCATCCATTCTACCTTTATACTCACACACACATATACTCCTCACACTTGGTGTCACACATTTATGCACAAATCCAGTCTGGGTCTCTTGACACATTCACACACTCTAATGCACTGGGTGGCTGTGGAGTGTCGATTTGGATGAGTAAACTGCTAGAACTGATGGATGCTAAAGCATCTTTGCAAAATACGTGCCTCCCGAAATACACAATGTTTACAACTTACAGTTTTAAGCGAGGACGGAGCGCAACCTGTGAGCCAAGGTCCTCTGACATTTACAGAAAAAGATGCTGCAGCGTGTCTGCGGTGGAGAGTGCATTCGTTATTTGCATTCATCTGTTGGGGCAGCAGCAACAAAAGCCTGTGACTGAAAGAAAACAAACACACTGAAGGCTGATTGTGCGCCAAAGATGGCTCTGGAAACCCCTGAAGCTGAGTGTGCAAAGAAGAATCTTGCATAAGTTGTAAAATATAATGGACAGCCGACCCACTCCTGGAAAAACAGGCTGGCGTTCCCAGTTAGAGGCGTTTTAAAGTTAGCCACAATAAAAGACCAGAACATCCGTCTTTGAAATGGAATTTTTAAATATGAATGTCTGTATTATTATTTTGAAAGCTTTTATATTTTTTACTTGAAAGTATTTAAACGATGTAAAGGGTGTTTGATGCTCGCCAGATTTTTTTAATTAATTCTGAATTTGTTTACAAAGTGTCAAAGAAATTCAGAACATAAAAGACATAAAACTAAAACAAACAAGCTTGACTGCTAGGATGCTGCTACTTTGATAGATGTTAAGCTACTTTTATAAGGGATGTGATGTGAAGTAGGGTCCAAAGCTTCTGTCAGATTCTAGAATGTTTGCAAAAAGTTTAGAGGAAAATCAAGATATTTTTGAATATGTTTTTGGCTTAAAACTCTCCTATGGATAAACAGTTATTTGATTAGATTTTTATATTCCTTTCATGAAAGCTCCACATGCACAGACACACAATACTACCTGAAATGCATTTAACACAAATTGCTAAGTGAAGCATTTATCAGAAATAAGAAAACAATTGTTATTATTACTGTACCGCTTCACTTAATCTTTTTATAAAAACAAAATCGAGTCCTAAACCTTAAGTCTACAGCGTCTACGCTGTTTACAAATTTAGTTTCAAACTAAAGCCGGCAAACAAAACCACGTGACAAAAATGTCTTCAGTCATTGGCTAGAAATTACGAGGGTAGGGCAAAGCAAAGAGAAAAAAGAATAATGGAAGTCCTAATCTTTGTAATTTGTAAACCTTTTCAGATTATTTCACTTTTTCAACCTTTATATTTTGCTGAACATTTTTGTACTTCTGTATCAACGTTTTACTTTTTTGGTACAGTGGAGTAATGCTGTAAGACAGTTGCTAAGGAGATGTTGGCTATGAAGGTGAGTTGCTGTTGCATCGCTGCTCCACGTTTGTCCACGGCATTCTGTTTACATCAGGGCTACGATGGCTGTTTTGGTTCCGTTGTTCTACTCTGAGCACAAACCCTATTGAGACTTAAGAATCCCAGAGCAAACCAGAGCTCAGTCCGATTGGAAATGAACCTCAAAAGATGGGTCAAAGATGAGTTCCTGGTCCCGAACTAGGGTCCGTTTGGGTGTATTCAAAATGGAACTTTGTTCTGGATTATTGAGGGAAATGAACTCTGGTTCACTTTAGGCAAAGACTTTAATTAAGTCTAACTGAGATGCCCTTCTCTAAAGCCAGTTTATTCCTAATTTCAGTGTGTAATCAATCCAACATCACAGCACAAACGAGATATGTCGAAATTACTAATTCTAACTTTTCAGACAGTTTTTAATTATGAACATTATTTTTCAATTGAAAAACATGTGTACAACCATTTAAAAAAACATAAAAAAACCACCAAAAACACAATTTTTTTTTTAATCAGGGTGAGTCTGTATTGTGATTTGGATAATAAGTGTTATGAATTAAAAAAAAAACACTTTATCTAAACTACAAAAATGATATAAGATAGTAGTTTTTTTTTTTTTACTTTCTATTTTGTCATTTTTAGCATTCTGTTTGAATGTTTTTTTCACACATACCAAAAAAATCAATGTAGACAAAACTAATCGTCAGTGCACTGCATTCAATCGTCCATTGAGTTGGGTGAGCCTAACATAGCCTTTGCCATAAATAGTGATCATATGATTAAAATCAATCACTGTTCCAAGTACTAAAGTCAGCCTGTTACAATAACACTGTAACAATGCAATATTTGTCTTCGGACAGGATGCGATGGTCTTGATGTTGTGGTTCCTGACTTCCTTCTTCTAAGGTAGTCCACTTCCCTTATAACATTGTGACTAATCTTGAGATATGTTTTTTTGTTTATTTTTTAAACTGTCGACACCCTCCCACATCCCTGCACACACAAAAACATTCAGCCTAGGAAAAAAAAAAAAAGAAAAGGAGGCGACCAGTTTCAACCACACTGATGCCTTTGTTTAGGATCTGTTAAATAAGACAGATATTTTTAGCAGCTTCCATCCTCAACCACTTGGTTGGAAATGACAAGTTTGTCGTGCTAATCGGAAATGTTATGATAACAAAATGGACAGCCATGAAGGGAAAATACATTTCTTGTCAAGTCGTAGACAATTACAAATACGGTTTGGGCTTCATAGATCTTTTCTCCTTAAGGTCATTAAACATTATCAAACATTAAACGTCAGCTTAGAATGAATAAGAGCAGATTCAGACTGGAGCTTTTGGTTTGTTCCAAACTACTTTGGAAGACAAGTGATATACAGTCATTTTTAGACATTTAGCTATCCAAACCACTAAACTTTTAAAATTCTGCCTCCAGTTTGCTGCAGACGCAGATTTAAGCCATTCCATAAAGTATAAAGTCAAACTAAAAACAAGTGTCTCGGCTGAATTGCGAATAAACCCTCGTGTAGTTTAACTGTAGACCCTTTTATAGTGAGGTTGTGGATAAAGGCACAATTAAAATCCATCTTTGTCTCTCTCGGGCCTATTCATAGCGACCCACCAAGGGTGCAAAAATCCTGCCTTTATGAGACCATTCATAGTGCACTTTGCTGTTGGGGAACAGTGGCATTATCCTGGTGTGTGGGGTGAAAAACAAAAGACAGGGTGATAACAACAGACAAGGCTGTATGTATTTCTTTTTTTTCCTGACTCCTATATATGTAAAGCTGCAGGTATAAAGTTGTTACCTCGTCTCCTCGAAGAACACTGTTGATGGTCGAAATCAGTTATTTTAAGAGGAGAGTAAAGACGAGCAATACATGGACACCATCTTGTTGTCAGGAAAGAACTGAAAACTGATTACAGACAAGACCAACGCATTCTCACTCCCAACTCGTCATATATAAATGTATGGTTCAGGTCCCCTCTATGTCACTTTCTGACGTTTTGGGTGTCGTTTTTAGATGAGCTGGCTGTTCCCATTAAAGCAGTGGTCCCCAACCTTCAGGCCCCAAACTGGGTCTGGTCCAAGGGCCACTTCGAACTGGGTCACAGACGCTAAATAGAGGTCCCTAATCCTCGGGAAGCAGAGTAGTACTGGACCAGTATCGGGACACAGACCGCACCGGTACCGGTGCAGTGTCCCAAGGGTTGGGGACCCATGATTTAATGGGAACAGCCAGCACCTTAGAAAAATGACAAGTTGGGGACACCCAACACTCATCAGAAAAGTGTTGCGGAGGGGGTCTGAACTATACGTCCATATATGACGAGATGGGAGTGAGGATTTGTAGACAAGACTGGCTTCCTATTTGTGTATTGTACTATAGATAAACTTCAATTTTTACTCTTGTGTTGATCTCTTTGCATTTCTTGATTAGCACGAAGCATGGACACATTAACAGATACTAGGACCATACATTGTTATAGGTTAGTTCTAAGCCAAAGTAATCATATTGGAGTGATCTATTCATTTGAAAACTGTAGTATATGTTGGGAAGCACCAATTTAAAAAAAAAATGGATTTGATGAGTAACTTTTTTGTCTTTGTTGCATCCACTAGATCACATGTGGCAAATCCATACCCAACCAGTCATATTATTTTTACAGTATGGTACTGCTCATGGGCTGCACGGTGGAGCAGTGGTTAGTGCTCTTGCCTTAGCAAAGGGGACCTGAAACAGATTCACCGATGGGACTCAGGCTTCCTCCCACTGCCCAAAATATGTTTCATAGGTTAATTGGCTACTCTAAATTGTCTCTAGGTGTGAGTGTGAGTGTGTATGGGTGCATGATTGTGGCCCTGCAACAGACTGGTGACTTGTCCAGGGTGTATCCTGGCTTTGCCCACGAGTGGCCGGGATGGGTTCCGGCATCCCATGACCCAAAAGGGTCAAACGGGTTTAGAAAATTAATGGATGGCACTGTTTTTGATCGAGAACTATTCCTTGCTCTTTGTGGGTGACGATTACGTCATATCTTGATATTTTGACTGTAGCTGGGACAATTATAGAACACATTTAGTATATTCCCTTGGCTAGCTAATTGCAGCACACCTTCATTGTTGTGTCTTATTGATAGGTAACCCAGAGGATCATTTCATTTTGGTTTTATTTCTGTTAGCCCTTTAATATTGGAGATATTGCCGGCGACACCTAACAAAACGCATACTCTGTGACACACTGAATATCTTCAACCATTTATGCAATTATAGTGAATGCATATGCACTTTAATACTGTAAAGTGTTGCGTATCAGCACAAAGATGCTTCAGAATCCGCTGGAATAACGTAAATTGCATAAACGGTTGAAGATTTATGGCAGTAGAAAGAATGCAAACACTGGCACTAAAGGCTTTGGCCAAGATCTTGAATCCGTAATGGTAGATTTGGACTTTTATGTAAACCTTTCCAGCCAGGTTTTCAGCAGGGTTAAGGTCTGGAATCTTCGTTAGCCAACATGCGTGTATAGGCCATGTCTTGTGTTTCTTGGATCCAGTTTGCACAAGTTGAGTCCAATGACTCTTGGCATTGAAATTCTGGAAGATGCCGTTTCCAACAAGGAGAAAAAAACCTTAACTTGATGGAAGAACCTGGTCCCTCAGTATTTCCGTATTCTGACCCAAGTTGAAGAAGTTGAATCTGCTTACCCAACTTGTTTCCAACTGAATCACTGCAGTACTTTATCAAAAGAAGGGGTAAAATCCTTACGTAACACTTGTGTTTAGCATTGCAGAGAGAGACGTTACCGCGCCAAAGTGCCATGGCACATAAACACCACTTCAAAGTTTAAGTCTGAGGTTACGGGTGAAGTCATCCAATGTTAAGTGTGCACTGGTGTTCCTGTAAACAGTCCTGCACACACCACCATTTGTTTCATATACACTCATGCAAATGTGGGCTCTTTTTCCCCTTCCTCTTTTCTTTTTTAAATACACAAAGGGAAAACACAAAAGTAAACATTCAACCCTCCTATTAGCGGCAGAGAACATGTGTGACTTCCGAGGGTAGGGTCCAATCCCGAAGCCAAATAGGAGGATGCAGTGCCATCAGTGTGACCTTGCTGGTGACATCAGGGCAGAGTGTGCGCTATGTGTCGGCAGCAGACACACAGAGACACAGAGTTGAAATAGACGCATTGAGCGGTTACAAAACTCAGTCCCTACTTCATACTTTCCAGTGGTAACAGTTAAATTGACATTTTCTGTTCACGCCATCCTCCTAAAATGGAAGCCTCTGTTAAATTGCTTTCAGATGGTTAATCCAAATTAAGCATGCCCACTAAATAAGATATTCCATTTCAGTTGGATAGCTGATGAGTCCAACAAATCTCTCTTTTCCTTCTCCATGTGCTCGCATTACCGAGGCACTTCTGAATGAATAACTTCAAATCTTGGAAGGGACCCAATTTTGGGCAAAAGTGTTTGCACAAGACAATCCTCCATATTTGTCATGGCATGAGTGCTGAACATGGCAGCGTTCAAGTATTTCACTGGCTTAGACAAAGCACTTTTCAGTCGGAAAAACTTGCTTAATTGAACCAGATACTCCATTGTGTAACGTGCACATTCTTTCGCCCCAAAACCAATAGAGTTGTAAAGGCAAAATTATCTTTGTGTTGTAATTCACGTGGCTCTTTATGCCTGCTGATTTATCTCAGCAGTGGTCGGTTACATTTCCTTCTTCATAATCAGTGATGAAGAGGGAATTAGAGCTGCGTTCATTAAAGCAATTTCTTTATTCTAGTTCTACTGCTGTGTGCCCTGTTTGAGATTAAAACATGCATACATACTTTAGAAAAACGTCTGTTCATTTCATTTATCACCAGTTAATGCTTGTTTGGTTATAACACACTGGAAATAAACTATTATTGGACAAGTTTCTAAAATTTTCTTCCAATGTGACTTAACTGAAGCAGAAGATACAATCTTTTTTTGACATCTGAATTTTTTCTTAGAATAATACACAATATATTTGTTCTGTTATCTGTTTAAAATAAACCTCAACATCAGAAAAGGTTAGAAAGGAGTCAAACTTTCACTCCCTGCTTAGGGACTTGTTTAAAAATGAACAAACAAGGTGCGTGATCAGATAAAGATCAAGTCACCTAGCCTAATTTACAAATTAAAAAATCAAAGGCTATGCCAGAAATTTGAGACAATTAACTTGATATTATAATGTTTTTAGAATTAAAGGGAAAATTGTGGTCAAATTGTTGGTAATTTTCAGGTAAATGAATTCTAAAAGGCATTTAAAAAATAAAAGTTAATCTTATTTACATTTGATCTATTTGACAAGTTTGACAAACTTTTTAAAATATACTGAATATATATAACTACAGAAATATAGGGGCAGAGCTACAGGGGTGCTAAGGGGAGGCAGCAGTCCCCTTTATGTATGAGTCAATATCAGTATTGTTATCAACAAAGATTAAGAAATTATTAATATAAACTTCTTTAAGCATTAGTAATAGAATCTCAGTTTAATAACTGCTGTTTTAATTTAACAACAATAATAAAACAGTTAAAATATGTATTTTTGATCACTTCATTTGTAATGACCTTCCACTTTGCTGTTGCCACACTTCCTAAGTCTTCTGCCCCTCAAATAAGATGTTCTAGCTCCGACCCTGCGCAAATGGGTAACACCCGAGGAAATATAATCGACCAGACCTCAGAATTTTTTTTTGTTTAAAACTGAACTAAAAATGATAGAGAATTGATAAAAATATGACCAAAGCTAAAATACCACCAAATCAAAAAATATAACTAAATTTACAATCAGCTGGCAAAATTAACACTAATTACCTTAACAAAAAATGAAAATAATTTGGTGGTTGAACTTTGAGCCGAAAATTTACTGTGGCTGTTTAGTTGTGGAAATGGTTGTTTTCTTTGTTATCCAGGGAGTCGTAATAAAACATTTTCAAAACACGCAATCATATACTAGCTAGTCTAATGCTCCAGACACATCGGGGATGTGATGCGTTCAGTAATACACCAAACATGTGTTCTTAAATGTGCATTTAG
This sequence comes from Oryzias melastigma, assembly GCF_002922805.2. Classification (NCBI taxonomy): domain Eukaryota; kingdom Metazoa; phylum Chordata; class Actinopteri; order Beloniformes; family Adrianichthyidae; genus Oryzias; species Oryzias melastigma. Next base: position 18,791,056 of record NC_050517.1, read on the forward strand.
CCCATACTGTTCACACTTGTCAAGCAGGTAGGGGCTTCTAGCACATGTCCACCACTACCTACATTTGGAAGAGGCTTGGTGAGAGAATGCGAAGCGGTGCAAATCTTGTAAATTTTGCTCCAGACTTTTTCTTTCACAGCTCTATTCCAATATATGAAAGACTTGGTGTCATATAATTCTAGCCGAAAAAAATTGCAAGTACTAATTTACAAATAACAAACTGTTGGCACTTCTGTGAATTAAAGGAAACGTCGTCTATTTGTTACAACCAAATCCAAGTCCCTCATTGGTTTAGAGTTTTACCTAGTTTAACCTGCAAAGCATGTTCATTTGCTTCATGTTTTGTACCTACATTCCAAAACTTACGTAGCTACACATGAACACAGAAGTTTTGAACAGACACTCGCAACGCAGATTTGAAGTGGCCGCTTGAACGCACATTGCCAAGCGCAGTAGTATACGAGTGCAAATCCAAATTTTCAAAAAATGAGGAAAAAGTATGTTTTTTTTCACTTTGACAACCCCAATTTTACTGTCAAAACTCTCTATCTTGATCTATAGCAAAGAAACTTTACAAAAGTATCATCTCGACTTAGTGTTTTAAGCTGAAGATATTTTGTTTCTTTTCCAAAAGTCTAAGGCAAAATAAAAATAAAAAACTAGATGCAGATCAATTTTTGAAAACCTTTTTTGCCAACTCCAATTTCCATAACATTTTTTGCAGTTTATAGCTATACTGAAATTGCAATCTCTGAATCTGAACGGATGGATTTTAGCATTGCAATAATGACTTGTGACAAACGGTAGCAATTAGCCTAAATACACTTTGCTGGTGGAGAAGGGTTGTAAGGGAGCAAAGCTGCAGAGGTTTGTTCCTGGGAAACTGGGCATAGCATGTCTCTTTACTTAAGCTTGCATTGCTAAATTGGAGGCATTACACATAATTGTACTGTTTCACTGTAAAAAGGACCTTTGTGCAGACAGGTTGCAGAGAAAACTAACAAAGCAGTCTCAGAGTGACTCAGTTTACAAGTTCAAGTCAGGACAGACTTCCCAGCTGGCCCAACAGCGCTTATGCAATTATCAACAGCGGGGAAAGTGAGGAACGGACCAAACTTGATGTCATCCCGCGGAAGAGGAACACTGCCTGTTTGACTCTGTGAATATTTACAGTCACGTGTACTTGGCGTGAACATTTTAAACAACCAATAGCTTTTCAAGAAGCAATCAGGATAAACCTTAAAAGCTGACTAGTTCATTTGCTCAGCTTTAACTCCGTGACAACAAAAAGAACGCAGAGTGGAATTTGGGAGGGCTTTCTTTGATCTAGCAAAAAGGCATTGTAGAGTACGAGCAGCGGAGAGCCATCCGCTGCACAGGAAGAACCGGCTGCTTTAACAAGTAGGCAAACTGTCAGAGAGAATTAATGCTCTACCTTAAACCTGAGTTAATAATAAATGGGCTGTTTACTTGTTCAAGGGGGAGGCCATAGATAACAGCACTCAAAACCCCTCCTCACACTGCCAAAAAGATAAATTCTGGTTAAGTGGGGACCTGCCTGCATTGTGGCCTCCAGTTCCCCAATCATTATGAACAAAACAAGAGTTTTACTCTCACTTAATAATGGAAAAGGTCAGATTGCATGCACGTGTAGCCCGCGTTCAGAAGAACCTTTGGGGATGCTTTGTTCCATAATTTTGAAGCCTCTCCTAAGCCTAATTTCATTAAAACATATTTATATAACTAATTTGCATTTTTTACTGAAGTAAACACTGTAATAAGCCTTTAAATTTATGATAGAGTTAGTACAGATGACCACCTTGCTCCCGATGAAGGGAGAGCCCTGAAGGCGGCTTGAAAACCAGCGACGTGCATCACCTTCCAAGCTGCTGATGCATGCAAGAAAATGTGGGAAAGAAACCCCTGAGAAGGAGTCAAAGAGATGTCTTCTTCCCTCTCCCCCTCTGCTGCACTCCTGGAGGGCTATATTAGCCCACGGTAGGGATTTAACTAATGAGCCTAGCCGCTCTCCAATGAGGGCATCTCAAGACGGGATTTCTTCTACAATTGGTTCCAATGGGTTTAAATGGACCGGTCGCCACAAAACTTCACTCCGTCCAAACGGTTATAAAGGTGGTAAAAATGATGAAAGTGCATGGCAACCGAGTAACTTTACACAAGTTGTTGGTGTGACGTTTGTGGAGAGGTAAAAAAACATGGAGTCATTTTGGTAAAACGGACTATATCTATAATTTTGTGTGTAAAAATGTTGAAAAAGATGCAAAGGAAGGACAATCGAACATTTTTTAATTTATTTTACACCTGTTTGTGCAGAAAATCTGTATGAATACATTTTAAAACAGTTAGATTAAAAACAAACAAAGAAAAAAAAACTTGTGGATCGGCAAGAGTCTGGCGATACGATATTTATTGTAATACGCTTCTCATGATACAATACGTATCACGATATATCCCAAGAATATACCAGAACAGATTTTCACAATATATTTTTAAGCTGAAGACTGGCTGCACAGCTGTACTGCTTTACTTTTTCTCCTATGAGCCCACTATTAAGAACTACAGTCCACGTTTTTATATGATACTGGCAGCAACATGGCTGTTGTTTTGGGTGCGGTGTAGAGTTGCTCAAAAAAGCTCAGTGTGTTACGCTGCCAACTAGTGGTCAGGGGTTTATGTGGAAAACAAAAATAAGACACTGAAGGACACTCATAAAAATTATTTAAATATCATCTTGTCAGCATTTTAAATCGATACAAGTATCAAATGAAATATCGCGATACATATCGCAGAAACTGTTTTTCCCTACAACCCTATTATTGACTATAAATATCAAATTTACTCGTCTCAGTGTTTACTTTAATTGGTTTAAGGAGTATTTGCAAGCTTTTTCTATGTGATTTATATGATCTAATTGCTTTTACACTACAGTAACTATTACAGTTGATGAAAACCTTTATTCCAACATAATTTTAACAGTAGTACAATTTCTATGATGATGTTTTTTTACATATGAATTATGAGTTTTGAATTATAACGAAACAGATTTTTTTTTTTTTTGACTGATAAAAGTTACAAATTATTGATGTTTGTGTCTACCTCACATAGTTCAACTCAAGCCTGAAGTCTTCCTCACAAGGTTCCCAGCCTGCTGTGATGCATTACCATCAGCTGTTTGTTTTCAAATGATGATTTTGGGTCTAATTTACATTATCCCCTGATCCTCATTATTAAGTCATAAAACGCTAACTAAAAAAGTCTGAATACTGGACCACTTCTGTTTTCTTCTTTTAACATTAACCCTTTAATACCTGAGGCGTCAGCGGTGACGCTTAAACACAAAATCTTTAACATACTGTAATTTGTCAACCGTAGATTCTGAAGGAGTTAAAAGGTTGCTGATTCTACCCCTGAACTAGTCCAACCAAAACATAAAAGGTTAACATATGTTGTCAGGAACTTTGCATTTTCTTTGGGCTGCAAGGAATAAAACATGTTCAGAGAATGGATGGATGGAATCATTTCCATCAGCAGGGTTTCAGTGAGGCTTGGTCTGACTGTGCGGCATTTCCACTATTGGTAGTGTACTGGACAGTGGCTTTAACTCTTAGTTACGACCTCAGTTGTTTCTCCAACTAAACTGCGTTAGGGTGATTTTCAGACAAAGATGGAAGGACTAAACCAGCAGGAAACATCATTATGTGTTTACTTTTGGCCTGCTTTGCAACAGTGAGCCTGCCCACAGGAAGTACTGAAGTCTAAAGCCAAAAGAGCCGATGGAAACGCAACTTTAACTTGACTATAGGTTGTAATGTCACTTGAATGGGGGTATCTGTTAAATCAATAATAATTAAACACAAATGACAGTCGGTAAACGTGATTTTTTTAAATTAATTTTGTATTTTGTGTCCCTGAAAAGCCCAACAATGTTCTGCTTACTCGTCTCCAAAGACAATTTCACATGCAAAACATGAAGATGTCATATATCCTCCTTAAAAAAGTATACATATACCATTAATAAAGTGAAATTAATACCCAAAATACCTCAAAATTGTAACAAATAAGTGTCCTTAAATTAAGCTTTTATATGAATGCAGAAAGTCTTTAACAGAAATTCTTTCCTATTTAAAATCAGCTGCAAGCTGTAGAGTAGAATCAGAGGTAAATCTAGTTTAAGATTTTTAAAAAAGTAAAAACCGACCAAGAAGCCACATCAGTGTATCGTAGGTCTTTTCAAACGCCTGTTTCATTTCTTCTAAAGGTCCCGCTAGTTTTCTTGTGAATTTCTGTAGAGGGCCACAGATCAAGGAGACTTCATTTTTCATTTTAATTGCCTCTTACTGCTTTACCTTTGCAATTATTTAAACAGGTGGAGGGTTGTGATTATAATGGAATTTACAATTAAGTTATGCATATAATTAAAAAAAGAAACATTTATTTGAAATTATCTGTTAAATTTGTGCTAAATAGATTTAATCTAATGTGATTTATTGCAATTGGTCAAAATGAAATATATTTTAATAGCAATATTTTTTTAGTTAAATTAGTTGAATCATTTTTATGATAAATAAAATACATTTAATTCAAAAACAAAGAAAATAATTTCATAATGTTCACTTACAAAAACTTTTTTTTCCCCAAATATTCCTGATAATAGTCAGTGAAAGGGTCTGATCCGTATGGCTTTTGTGTGTCATGAACAACTGACAAAATGGTTTATCACATGGGATTAGCTACTGCTTTCCAAGGTGTTTTTTTCCCCTCCACTTACTTTCACATCTACTGTACAAACCTGGGTGTGGCGTACGTCAAATCTGTTTCCCATTAAAAATCCCTGTTGTCATAGCTGAGCTTTCCCGAAAAAAT
>NC_050517.1:18795971-18813229 GCF_002922805.2 Oryzias melastigma
ACTGAGCTTCTAGTGACTTCATTAGTTCACAGAACGTAATGCTTTACGTGAGGTGAAAGCATAACCACTGATTAGAAAATACCTAAAAACAAGAGATCTACGCTGCAATCATCATCACAACAGGGAAAATCTCATCTGACTTCATCCGAGATGAAGAGCGGGGAGTGTCCCTGGAGCAGTGGTGAAAAGTCCACACAATGGCCCTTACACTGCTTTGTTTTCATGACAACCGATAGAAATAAACATAAAACACTGACTCACAAGTTAGAGTTGAACTTACTCTTTCTGACAGCTAAAAAAACAAACTGAAATGCTGGGACTTTCTTAGCGGAGACAGAATTTGTTGTTTTAGACTGGTAAAATAAAAACGTGTGGTGTGAGTTGCAGAGACGGGCGGAAACTGATGCTTTTTGCTAAAGTTATTTGATAAAAGTCTATTGTTTGATCTGTTATAAGAGCATTCCCAGTGGTCTTTTAAATGTGATTATTTCTTTTTCAGGCAAAATCTGTTGTTTTTTAGGACATAGTTTCTGATCAGTTCATCAAAAATTCACCTCTGATTTGTGGGTGGGACTGTATAATGACAGGACATATCAACCCCTCTCATGTTCCAAATAGGAAGTACCTGCTGGTTCCAAGAAGGTCAAAATCATAGACTCCCATTAAGAATTAGACATTTATACCTTTTTCTTAACATCTTCCCTCTAATATTATTTTTAAAGATATCCAATCCTTATCACAAGTTATTGAAGTTATAAACTGACCAATCAGGTGCCTCAGTAAAAGCATGTGGTGCCTACTGGCCCCCACCTCCAACGTTTGATTGACGGCGTCTCCCAAGTTCGCTTTCAGTGGAAGGGGCGTGGTCTTCGAACAAGCTCACTCATGATTGGCAACAGAAGTTCCTCTAAAAAACGTGACTCTATGGGTGACGTCAACACCTTGGAAATTAATATATGTCTTGAGCACCACTGTACGTGGCAGCTACTTGAATTATTTAATTTTGTTCTGTTGTTTACAACAATTTTGTGCTAAGGACTGGCGCTGCTGTTCATGTTTACTATTGTCAACAGTGAATTTTACAGATAATTCCAATTCAATTGGTGTCCATGCTTGTCCATATATAATATATATATTCTATATAATGTAAGTTATTAGAGATGGTTTTTACTAATTATCGCAGTATAGCGATATCATCGATATTGTGAGCCATATATCATGTATCGCATCGTATCATGACGTGCCCAGTGATTCCCAGCCCTAATATCTATGGTTGGGACTGTTGGTGCAGAAGTAAGCCTCAGCTGATATCCCATCATCCCTTTGTTACACTCTTTTCCGCTATCTTACAGCTTCTCACAACCCCAACATTTGCGGTGTAACAAAAACGGCGAGAAAATTTTGAGCCAGATGCCATCTCATTCATACGAAGAAAACAAAGACATACATGGATCTTATAACATCCAATACAATTTAAATAGAGAAATACTGAGAAATATGTTAATTTTCTTTATGTCCTTTACTATGAAAAAAAACACAATTTCCATTGGAGTGGGTCTTTAAGGAGTGCGGGTTTGCCCATTTGATAGAGAAATCCATAAACAAAAACTTCTATGAAAGGCTTTCTGCCCAATTTTGTCTGGATTCTTTGCTTAGGTGAGCCTACCATCCGCAGTACATACAATGATGCGCTATATGGAGGATGCTCATTGTGAACAAACCATTGTTCAACCGCTAATCCTGGCTCAGCTTTCCAACCAACCAGAACTGGAGGTTTAAATGTAGCAGCCTTTGGAATTCTCCACCATATGCTTCTGTTGTTGCTCATCTTGGAAAAACAACAGCAGCACAAAAAAATGTATAAATATAAAAGACAAGACTTGCAATCGAATATGAAGCATGTCCGTAGAAATGAATTGTGACTAACAAATGAAATTTCCTTCGCCTCCAGCCCCTCCCGCTTCTTCCTTTCACCTTCCGTTGGACTGGCCTGACAGAAGACGTGCAGTGGCAAAGACACGACTCTGGTGTCGAAGAGCACATCAAAGACGGGGCCTGTGAGAGGTCTGCTTTATCTTTGAACACGGAATAGGATTGTAGGCTGCGCCAGCTCTCTGCAGGCAGAGCTCAGGCTGATCAGAGGCTGCCCAGTGCAGCAAATGCAGCAGCAGCGGGCACAAACACTCGCACTATAGTCGCTTTCAAAGGAGTCCTCTACCCGGCACTGATAGCCTGCACACACACAAGGAGTGCAAGCGATGCTACTGAGGGAAACGGAGACTGTGTGCTAAAGCACAATACCCTGCAGAGCTCAGACAGTATTATACAGAACAAAGTTACTGATTCAACACAGTTTCTCCTAAATACCGCATTCCCCGCGAAGCCCAGCCAGCATGAAGAGAAAAGATAAGTGCATACTTGAATGCAGGCTCTCAGAGGGCAGTTCAGTGTGTCCACAACATGTTTCAGGAAAACAATCACATGCTCGCACACCTTCATGTCCGCCTGTTCCGGCTACCACACTCTGGAAAAGAACTAAACATTCCTCGTTGCTCCTCTGACCTGTTCCCAGAGACTAATTCAATTAAAATCAGCTTTTATAGTTTTTTTTTTTCCCTTACTTCTGGACATAATATTAATTACATGAATCACGGTTCACAGTCTTACAGTTAATTGTTCAAGAGTAAAGCTTTTTTCACAGGGCCACAGCTGAAGCTGGGAGATGAAAACAGGATGGAGATACGGGATGTGAGGCGTTCAGGAAAGGGGGAGGGGCTTTAATGCCTCTTTCACTGTCACTGGACTGTAAAACGCAGATGGGACTCCCATCACGTGTTGTTGCTTGGCAAGACACATTCCCTTATGAATTTAAAAAAAAAAAAAGTCCACATTTACTCTTAAAGTCCCACTCCAATCATTTTGTCATGTATTGTAAAAGTGTCTTTTCATTATGATTATGTAGTTTTGGGGGCATTTTCTACGACATAGTTTGTGCAGAGCGAAAGAAGTTCAGAAGAAATTCGATTAAGAGTTGTCAGCGGGACTGTAGCCTCTGCTCATATCCCATCATCCCTTTGTTTAAACTCTCTCCCGCTATCATTAATGGTGCAAAAAAACACGAGCGATATCGGAACCATCCAGGAAAATGAAGACATACTTAGATCTATTTGTCTGCAAGTGGATGCATCACAATGGGGCGGAGCAGGAAGACTTTGGCCCACCAATTTCACCTGCTGCGTCGAAAAAATTAAATAAAAAATAATTTTCATACAAAATTCTTTTCATCTGCCCCTGATTCATTCCAGTTTAAATAAAGACATTAGTGCTGCCAATCGATTAAAATAATTTACCAGATTAATCACGCTTTTGGATTGCGATTAATCATGATTAATCGCAATGGTTTACAAGGTAAATTTTAAGGGACAATACCTTTGCAGACCTTATAAACAAAGAAAGGCCGAAGAGAATTTCTTTCTCATTTTTATTTATTTTTATTGTCCTAATTTTTTAATTTATCAAGTGTTAACCCAGAAGTGTAATTTGTGAGCACAAAACACATCAACAGTAAAATAGGCAGAACCGTAAAGACTTTTATGTCTGCAGTATTACTCCAAGAAAACAAAGATACTGACATACAGACATGAAAAACAAACATAGTGTTTCTGCACTTTCATGGTCCGGCTGAATACTCAGTTCTGATTGGTTGCTGGATGCGAATGCACAATATATGTCTATGATGCACACCAAAAAAAAGTAGTTCTGATCACATAGCCGAAATGTTCTATATCACTCCACCGTAGGGCTGAGGGATATGTAATGTTTTAATATCATGACATAGTTTTTTCATATTGTGCGATAACGATATATATCACAATATAAATCAAATAACTATATTTGTCAAATTTGAACACTGTGGCACAAAACAGAAACTTGTAATCATCAGCAGGCTATCTAGATTAAAAAATGTATTTTCTATCTCACCACAAAACAGACGCACTGAAGGAACATGATGCCACTTTTTTTTTTAGATAACTAAGAAAAGGCATACATATGGCAAATGTAATTGAAAATTAAAGCAAAATACTCATCTCATGTGTGTTTACCCCACGTGAAGTAAGACAGAGAGGACAAAAAAATTAACCAAAAGAAGAGCTCTTTAACATAACTGATTAGATGCAAGCTTCTAACTTTTACTCGCCAAAGAGAAGAAAACGCTTTTTCAGACCCTTCAAAATAAAAGTATATTGCGATAGACTCATTTCTTATCGAGAAAAAACTTCTGTTGCAATAAATATTGTTATTGTTTGATCGCCAAGCCCTAGTGTGCTGATTTCTTTAAAACAATGTTTTCCTTCATATTCTGGACAAAAACAAGCGGTAAGAGGTGAAGTTTCTCTCTGAAATGATGCTTTATTTAACCTGTCATGATGATCAATATATATATCACTTTCCATTGGCGCTGCAGTTCAGGTTCAGTGATGCATTGTCGTGTTACCGTGACTACGCACCAGACCACGGGCTAAATAGTCCACTTTTACGTCATTGTGTCCAGTCTTCGTTAAAAGACGTATTAAAAGAAGTATTAAAAACTGATTGAATATTTATTTCTTCTGTAAGTGACCATGATAATACCCGACGAAGTGTTTTAATGCACCGTGGAAGCCTAAATTGTTTGTGGCAAACAGGAAGATTGTTGCTTTGTGGGGTGTAATTAATTTGAATTTATGAATATTAACCCATTATCTTTTTAACATTAAAAGCCCTAAAATAAATACTCAGAAGTGCAGTTTTTATTTTAAATTATTTTATATATTTCCTCCATTGTGAAAAAAATGCTACAAAAACATGTTAAAAACACCAAAAAACACAGTTTTCATTGGAGAGATTGTTTAAAATTAACCAACAAATATGTTTTTATGGTTGATTAGTTTTTATTTTAAGTAATTTCAGGAGCTTGGTCACAGAAGGTCGTCCTCTTTTGTTTCTCACTTTCATAAAATGTGCATAAGCAAAAAAAAAGTGTTCATGACCACAAACGATTATCAGGTTAACCAGGAGAAAGCCATGAGCTAGCACTTTGCCTGAGCGGTAATCTCTTCCCCCGTATCGTAACAAATTTAGCGTGGACTCGGCAGCTTAGCAATAAAGGCCTGTCGTCTGGCAGAGTCTCGCCAATTAAGCGGATAATTATGCAAATGTAGCCTTTACTTAGCCGGCGAGTGGGAAGCAACAACGTGGAGCACCTTGTCAGGGCAAAGGCTAAAACTGGCCTCACACAGGAGAGTCGACAATTAAGCAACACACTCATAATCTAACTACTCCCCCCTCTTTGTTCAAACACACACTTTCCCTTTAATTATTGGAAACAGGAAACACTCAAGCTGGAGTCAATGACCACAGGGGGAAAACGACCCCCCGCTAACCATGCAGCCAACTGTGCATGAACACTATAAATGAATAAAAACTGATAAACAAAAAGGTAAATGTCTTCCTTTGATGTGTCAGTCTAAGGATCTAAAATGGATCCAATTCTAAAATGGACTAAATTGCAGTTTTAGTAAGAAAGACGGCTCATTTGTACAGAATGGATCTCCGTTTGAAAAGATATTTGCTAGATTGAGCACTTCAATTGTTCCCAGCCATTAGAGACACACGCTGCAAACAAATGCAGATGGGAGACCTTGTGCTGACAGGATTTCAATACCTGGATTGTTCGGAGAGAATGAGAGAAAGGAGGTCTGGATGCCCTAATACCACACATGTCTTTCTGTTTACAAGGGGAACGACTGAAAGCAGCCCCCAGGAAGTTCAATATCTGCTTCTGCTTGACCACATCTCAGCCTCTTCTCTGCGTTTCTGTGGGAAGGTGAGGCTGCAGGATGAAACCGAGCTCTCCAGGAAGACCTCACAGCACTTCACTGAAACATTCATGAGGTTAACAGCATGAAAGACAGACCCCACTTCTGATTCCCTTGACTGAACTGACCCCCAGCTGCTCCTTAGCTAGCCTGCGTGTGACAAGCCCCCGCCACGTCGACCCCGTCGCCGCCCCCTAGAAGCAACGAGCCTCTTGTGGGCTCTCCTGGATCTGGCCACAAACCAGGCCTCTCCTGGAAGGGCTCTGGAAACCATGCTGGGGCGCTCTTTCAACTGAGAGTACACACACTCCAGATGCTGAGGTTGGGGCTTTTCCTTTGCCGCATATGTGTTTGTTCTTCACAGACAAACAGAGGCCTGCTTGTGACCGTAGGAGAGGAGAAGTGCGGCTGACATGCTTGGGTTGGAAAGAAGTCAGGCCTGACTTCAGAACTGCACTGGAGCAGCTATAGACACAAACAGAATTCTGCAATAACTGTATGAACGTGCTCCTGGACACAAACTGAACAGCTAAAGATGTGCCAGACGACTCAAAACTAATAACGTTCATTAATCAAAAACCATCGGAACATGATGATTAATTAATGTGGTATAATCTGTTGTGGTTTAATGTTTTGCAATGGTATTTAAACTAGTATGGACATGAGAAGTGCTCAGTAAAAATGACACTTGGCGTCTCATCTGCTGTTCATAGGAAATGGGCAGATTCTGTTATCGCATAGGAAGCCATTTAAAAGGTCAAATTAACTTAACCTCTGACTTTATTTGATTCATAATATTAATTTAAATTCATACATTTCTTTTTTTGCTCCTATAGGACTTACTTTGTATTTCATATAACCAAACCTTCTAATATATTTCTATAAAATATTTAAAAATCACACATGATTTGTTCAAAGACAGAAACAAAAGAATTTATGACAAACATAAACACAAATTTGAAATAAAAATGGCATTATTGAGCAAATGTAAAAGTAGTAAATGTTCTTAAAATGTTTTATTCTCTTTTCATCGTCCAAAAAATTAGATTCTGGACGATTAAGTCAACAAAAAAGGATCATCCTGTATTTTGCATGAGTATTTTTTTCCCATTGCATGTCTATAAATTTGCTCTCGTGTGTTCTTGTGTTGACTGCACATATATGCGCTGCTGCTACATTTATGACACGAATAGGACCTCAGAGGTGCCTGACGAAGCACGACACATACTCTAAAATGCAAAAAGAAGAAGAGAAAAATACAGTTCTTTTTACCTTGCTCCCACCCCACTGTCTTACAATCACAGAACGACAGACACAAAGTTGGGCTGTGTTAATTTGAGCATTACATATCCACAGGCAATCTGAAGAAAGACGCCAATTACACAGAGTTTTAAAGTGTCTAATTGAAGCCCTTCAGTCTGAATATGTTATTGCCAGTTCTGATTCAAGAATGAAGACAACATACTCAGCAGCAGCCTCCTGCCTACTCTTCAAGGGATATGTGGTGTTAATAGGGTGGGTGCTCAGCCTTTGGTTCGGCGTCCTCCTACTGAACTGGCACGCCGCAGGGTGATAATCCTTATTTTGTTGCAACGGCTTATTACAATGCTAGAAGTAAGTTTTTTTTGCATTTAACCACAGGCCCTTCTGCTTGATGTGAGAGCAACTCTCAAGAGGGAGTTTCACATTTACAAAACTTAATGAAATTGTCTTTTGTGCTTTTGGGACAACTTAAAAAAAAACAACTAAAACCACATTTGACGAATACTAGAGACTTCTCTTATTCCTGAAATGAACTACCATCTCCAACTACAAAAATAATAAAGCTATAGGAGTCGGTTTTGAAGGCGGTAAACCGGATTTATTTGCCTGCCTTAAATCAGAATTCTAAATCGGTACATTGATGAACTTTCTTGGCCTTTAACTGAACTACAAGCACAAATCTTTGTCCACAGACGCAAGTCCGGGTCACACTTCTCTCTATGATTCCAACTCCAAAAAGAGCCACCAGCCTCTCATTAGAGCCCCATGTTGGAGACCATGAATAATGCAGCACACTTAGAGCACTGGCCAGAGTCTGTACATTCACCCGCGTGTTTGATCCTCCTCAAGTTTAGCTCAGATTTCTGCATTTATTCTGCGGCATTTAACCGAGCAATTTCCCCAAATACACACAAGAGTGTCACAGGCAGTCACTGGTGTTTGATGGGTATAAATATGGGGAATGTTTGAAGATTAACCCAAAAGACTAATGCCGCGGTAAAACTTGCAACTGGTGCATTGGCTAATGAGAAGCCAGCCGAGTGTTTGGCATCATAAACATTTTTTTTTTTTTTACCAAATGTATTCCAGAGCCCCTCTGGAAAAGCAGCCGGAGACAAACTTCTCCTTACAGTGCTTCATTTCATTACACGATGGAGTCAAAAACATCAGCGGGAACTTTGAAGCTCTGAGCACTCTTGTGAAGCAAAAGAAACAGAGGTGAGAGTGGGTGTTGGGAAAAAATACACAAATATTACAACTCAAAATAGTTACTGAGTCCCCCCACAGGTATTACAAAGTACATAGTACATTGTAAATGACAGTCGTATCACTAGTGTTATGAAAGGTCATTTAGGGGGTAAGCTTAAAATCAGGGAATTTAGATTCATTTAGATTTATATTAGGTATGCACAATGTATCGCAAATTTATCATTATCGCAATAATAGCCTGTTCAAAACATGTATCAAAAAACAAGGCTTAAATTACAATAAATGGTTACCATAAATGTTTTCACATGCAAAAACAATCTTAAGGCAGCTTGACATATTTAACTAATTAAATAGAGACTTTTTCGCATTTAACCAATCAGATGGCCTCTTTTATGTTAGATCAGGGGTGTCAAACATCCGGCCCGCGGGCCACATCCGGCCTGCTACAAGGTTTAACCCGGCCAAGTTGTGAAAAGAAAAATATATAAGGATATTGAAAAAAAAGCAAGTTTAGGGCCTATTCCTGTGGCGAGTTATAGTTATTTAAAGAAATGGCTGCAATGCCCAATTCCACCACTAGGGGAAGCAAAGGAAAAGAAATACCGGCATAACAAGAGATGAATGAATGAAATGGTTTATATCAAGCAATCAGGTAATAATACATAAAATAGACACATGTTATATAATCAATCACACGTAGATTGCTTGAAAGGGAGTGGGAGGAAGCGAACTTATATAACCCCACCCCCGCTGACATCAAGAGATCTCAAAAAAGAAGAGATCTCAGAAGACATCCAGATATAAACAGCATTTCTTTGCAAGGGTTTGCCACGTCTGGGTACGATACAGTTAGGTTTCCTACCAACCTCACTGCTGTTAAGTTGCTAAAAAATTACCAAAATGTTGTTGTCAACAAAATAACAATAATAATAATAATTGATTATGCCACTAGGTTGCTTTAAGCATTTTTTGAGTCATAAATACTTAGTAATTGTGTTCTAAATTCAACAAAAAAAAGTGCAAAGCATACATGTCAAGCAAATATTCTCCATTTGAGAAAAAGGGGCAAAAACGTATGTGAAGCTTAGCTTTATTGAAGGTCAGAATAGCCTACTTGCAGTGTGGGCAGTCTCCCCCTTAAGTCATTTAGCTTTAATTTCCACAACTGATTTCACAAAACGTTTTCCCTGTAAGAAGGATAAGCTTTGCATTGAGTAGAGCTAAAAATAATAACTCTTAGATGTTAAGAGACCAAGGTTTGTTCTCCCAAGTCATTAGTTGAGATAGCCGTTACACTGACTTTTATTCCCTAAGAGGGGCGCAGGAGAACCGGTGCCCTACCCGTACTCGCCTTCAATGTCATTCCAAAGAGTTTCGTCTACTCAAAATTAAAAAAAAGGTTTTCCAAAAAAATGTTAATCCTAATAATACCTGAAAGATGTGAATTTAAAAAAAAATTGCAATTAAGCTAAAGTGTACTTTTGGTAGATACCACACCAAGTGAATTCAATAGAGATAAAAAAAAAGCATCCACTCAAACTGGTGACAAGCTGTATCATCTGCATAAAGATAAGAGCATCTTAAATACACATGAGAGATACCATCAATGCCTCTGTGAAAGAAAAGATGAGAAAGTTCTGAAGAACTGTTCGTCCAAGAACTCAATTATGGTAAACAAGAATAGTTAATTTGTTGCCAGCAGATAATCCAACTGGATTAAGCTGATTAAAAACTGATTTTAAGGTGTTCTGGCAGGGGATGCTGCGCATGAGCCAAAATGTTTCAAGTTTGATACGTTCGCTGGCTCCTCGTTTGATACACAGTCACTCATCCTGCCCCTGTGACAGCGATGAAGGTAAAAAGTTAGGGGCTATAAAAGTGATATACACGACAACGGCATTTCATCTTGTTTTGTACCAGCTCCCAGATACTCGCTGTTAGCTCAGGACCCAGAGGAGCTTCTGTATCTCCATGATAAACTCATCTGGCATGATTTATTAACTAGTGAATCACACTCTGCTCCCGCTCCACAGCGCACACACACATTACTCTACAACTTCTCTGGAACAGTAAGCCTTTCCACAGGGACAGTCAAAGTCATTAGCACCTCCAAACTTTATCCATGCTAATTTTTGCTTTGATTTACTGGGTAGCTCATTTAAAACATGGTCCAGAAACAGGGTGAAAATGTTTAAAAACTACATACCCGATACTATGTCTTGCTTCTGTTGCATAAAAAGGACTCCCTATAAATTCTGCAAATGCTAATAAAGCATCTAAGGAAAAGTGTCTTTCAAGTTCTGCACCAAGAAAGTCATTACTTGTTTCACTTTCAACTCATCCTTCACTCCGTGCGTTCGGCGTGCCCCCTCCTTCGTCGGTGCTACGCTCAACTCCGGCCAAAATGACCTTGTGGAAGTTAGGCTAAGGCAGCTGTCTTATCACATCGTTCCTACCCGGGTCTCCAGTGGTCCATCCAGTGCACTGCTGGCACTGGACTGCACAAAGAATGCTGGCATCATTTCATTCTTTGAGCCTCCATCTGCCACGACTCTGACCAAGGGGCTACTTCTTATTTTAGACCATCTATTCGCATCCTCACATCCGTGTCTGCTCATACAGACCCCCACCGGCCCATCACCCCTGTCCCATTTACCCCTCACATCCACTCTTCAAGCGCAAAACTTGGGCTCCCAAGGCGGAGCTAGGCTGAACTATATGAAGTAGACTGGAAACATCCATGTCCTTTTCCAAACTTTGTCAGGTGAAGGATAGTGGTTCTGCTCTAATGGACAGAGGAGCAGCTTTGCCCTCTCACTTACACAGCCCTTTAAAATGGAAATCCCAGACATCCAGTACAAAACCAACAGGCTGGCATGCTTAATGCTGTGTGATGAGAGCAGGTTCCCCGCAAAAGGATCAATGCCGAAGCAAAGGCATGTCAAAATTTAATAACATAATCTGCGAACATCTTTTTTTCTCGATTCTTTCCTATGTTTTGCATGTCAAACGATCTGTGGAAAACAATTCAGATAAGTCAAATTTTTACAGTGAATGTTCTGGCATTCTTTTTCCTCTGATAGTATAAATTCTTAAAAATGAGTCGGATCTTCTGTTCCACCACAGGTATTCATCCCTCCTAAACGCTTAGAATAAACAGCTAAACTTTTGACATTTACTCACTGTCCTACACAATAATGACTCTGATTAGGGGTGTGCCAAAATATCGATATTGAGATATATCACGATATTTGGTCCTGCGATTGATTCTCAATGGGTTTTCACCAAGTATTGATCTTTTTTTTCATTTAAAGAGACATTTAAATGTTATATTGGTCATTCTTCTGGTCGTTCTTTCTGAGGTAGATATGGGGTGAGCGTTGCACCAATGTGTCTGGCAGCTACTTAAATTATTTAATTTTTGTTCTGTTGTTAAAAACAATTTTGCACTAAGCAGTGGGACTGCTGCTCATGTTTACTATTGTTAACACTGAATGTTACAGATAATTTAAATTGAATTGGTGCCAATGCATGTCAAAAATATAGCATTACTTATTTTAGCAATGTTGCGCCAAACTGCCTATTATTTGTTGCACAAAATTAGACACAAGTTGTTTATTATGATTGTTTTAAAGCTAAAAAATAAATGGGGATATATTTTCTTTAAAAATGTGTTCTTTTAAATATTGTATGTTATTAGAGATGATTTTCTTTACCAATTAGCGCAGTATCGCAATATCACGATATCGTGACGGATGTATCGTGTATTGCATCGTATCGTGAGGTACCCAGTTGTATTTCCCAGACCTAGCTCTGATTATAAATACATGAAACTTTCATAGCTGCTGCGGCCACCTAACAGACCACAACATCTGTAGTGATGGATGGCTATCATATCAACCATATCAAAGCAACCCCAGAAGAAATACATTCAAAGTGACATCTCTGTTTTTCCAAAGGGGGAAATGGTTGCACATAATTGACATCATATGAATGTGGAGTGAGGTTTGGCATGCAGCTGACAGCTCCGCTGAGATAGTGAAGTTTTACACTGCGCAGTGTGCTGCTGCAGATCAGGACGGACTACGACAACCGCAAGTATGGACAATCTCAGAGGGATTGAAGTTCTATCCTGTGGAAGAAATATAAATCTCAGACAAAAGATGTAAAAATGTTTCTTTATGTCTGACAAGTTTGCTGGTTTTGATATTAAAAAGATGTACAGACTGAAACATACTCATCAAGAACCTTGTAAAATTTAAGGAGATGAGTATGCTTTTGCCTCGTTGCGTCTTTAACCACGAGCTTGGCTGGGTTTGTAGGCGCAAATGTGGTGCCAAGTCAAGTAGGGAAAAATTGCCAAAGAAACGTCTCAAAAAACAATCTTTCCTGCTGGTTAAGTCTCTGCTGTAGAAAAATACACCTAAGGCCACAACAGTACCAGAACAATTGGCTTTAACTTTTCCTTTCTGAGGTTTTTCTTAGGGAGGGACTAAAATAACTGTAATTGAACCAACTTTTAAATTATTCCACTTTAACGATGTAGATTTTTTCACGACATATTTATGTAACTGCACCTACATGGAGTCCAGTATTTGGAAATAAATCACACCCTGTCGGTCTACGTTCTCCCTTTCCTGAACTTTTGACTTTAAAGTTCTTCATGACTGCTGGCTGAACTGCACACATGTATCATCCAGTCTCCATCAGGTGGAGCACACAATACCACGGTGGATCTGAATTGTTCTGTGTTTTCAGATTACTCCCCGGTGTGTACATTGTAGCCCCGCGCCATTAGTTTGGAATTTAAAAGAGTGCAGATAAATAAATCATAATCTTGGGCTCAGCACTCCTCAGTCACCTTTTTTGTTGTATCTAACACCCCAATCCCCAGCAGGCTGGTCACAGAAAGGCATGTCAGATCTGTGCCGCTTGCAAGAAGGGAGACAAACAGGTAGTGTAAACCTCGGCGGGCCAAGCGTCTCTACGCGGAGCTTCACCAACTCGCTGCTATCAAAGAGGGCTGTGAGACCTTGCTGCAGTTGTCTGGTACTCCCTTGCTATGCACACTTACCGGCCTCTGGGAAAACAACTCCAGGTGCTCATTGACTTGCATGAAGACTGGCTTTAGTTCTCACGCTGCTGCATTCGAAAGACTGATGAGCTGCTATTGATCTCTAACAGAAAATGCTCTTTTCTTTCCTGCTAGGAGATTATACAAGTGATGGTAAGAAAAGGATTTCACCCATTATCTCAAGCAGATAGAGACGTACTGAACACCACATTTTGCTTGGAGCCCATGTTAACTTACCCGTGGATGGAGCTGATATATGTGCACAGAGTTGGGAAAGTCGTCCGCTATTACCCACCAGTGCTTAGAAATGCCCAGCCGAAGTGAGATGCCGTTTTCTTTCAAGGACACTTAGGATCCCAAGGTACTTGTTGAAGAGGAGGAATATTATTAACCCGTGTGGCATAGCCCTCCATTTCTTTGTACTTCACAGACAGAACCGTCAAACCATTATATTACAACATTTCTTCGAACGGTGAAAGCTAATTTGACTTGGGGAAAATTGTTCCGCGTAAGGTCAAAACAATGCCACAACAATGGCGGAAATGGGGCACTTTAAAAATAACTAGACAGTAGAGGGAACTTCAGAAACACAAGCTGTTCTTTTTTTTTCTAGGCCACTTCACACCACCTTGCTATGACTAGACACTTGTTCAAGTGAAAAAGAGCCAGTTAGAGTTGATCCATGCATAACTTGTTTTTAGATTTTCTTTTCTACTTCACAAAAACTTTGAATGACCTTGAACAATCTTGCACAATGTGTTTTTTTCTACTCTTTTACCTACATTTGTATGTTTCAGAAACTAATTCAAGTTTGTTTCCCCACAATGAACTGTTAGTAACATCCTTAAAGTCTGACTATGGAAACAGGCAACCTCCCAAAGTTTGAACGATGAAGATTCACAGAAACATATCACAGCCTGACACTGGAGGAATGCCATGGCCAACAAAGCCATTAAATCCCGTTCTCAAGAGCGTTCTATCAGTCTGAGACGGAATATAGCTAATGTTGTTTGTAAAGCTGATAATATGAAGCAAAGATAGAGCTATCCTGGGACAGACGCCTTTGCTTTGGAAATTATTTCCAGCTGGAGGAAACTCACCCAGACAAATGAACTAATCTGCTTGTTTTTCTTTAGCTTATATATTTTTTCAATAATATGTATGCTTCTTCAATATATGTTGTGTATTTTATTTTTTGTTTAATTAAATTAAGCACACATCCTTCCATTTCCTCCAAACTAATACCTGTTTATTTTTAACAAAACTTTAGGTTGGATATTTCTATTTTGTTGAAACATCACGTTGATTACCTGAAGTATGTTTGAGGAGTCTGTTTTTTACACATTTCAGACAAGGTTGAGGTATAAGTATTGTGAACATGCTAACGTGGCTAACGTAGTGTTATCGGACTGTGTTGTTTTTTATTACGTTACTAACAAAGTTTGAGGTTAGCGTAGTCACAGGTCTGTTTGTTTTAGTGTTATTAGTCTGCTTTTTTAAGTGTTACAAACAAGGTTGGGAATTATAGGTACTAGAATACGCTAGCATGGCTAACGTGTAGCATGTTGCTAACAAGTTCTAGAGTTACTATGAATGCAGGCAATAAAGTCTAACTGACGTATTTGTCTCTGAATCATTTGTCTAAATACGACGTATACTATGTTGCGCCATACATATGAGATATTTGTGAAATTTGAGACTATTCCTTGAAGGTGTGTCCTATAGTGCGGAAAATGCAGTACTTTCCAAATCTTGTATTTTTATGATATTGCTTTTAAAACTTCTAACAACTGAAAAAGACGAGTAATCATCATATTTGCCTTATTCCAATAGTACATGTACATAAATGCGGTAGTATGTGATCAGAAAAAGAATATTCCGATGTCGTAAAAATTAGAAAATTTAAAGAATCCAACTTCAGCTTAAGTCCACACCATTGATATTGACAGATCAACTGTCTGATTCTTCACAGGTTACACATAGGTTCAAGATGTCAAAGGTCAAAGTGCAAGTTTCTTTCAGTAGTGAAAACCCATACATTTACTGCTGGAAACAATATATATTAGTCTCAGGAAAGTATCGTCAGTTAACAAGGAATTGCAAGTTTAAGAATTATTATTTTATTCTAAAATGTAAAGATGTGATTAGCAGTTCGAGAAAATTTTCATGTGTACATGTCCAGATTTGTTACAGGTTTTGTAAAAATATAATGAATTCATAAGGGAAAGGTGACTGCAAATTTAAATAAATATCAAGTAAAAAAGATTTTCTGGGGTTAAAGAGATGTTAAGATGGTTTGCCCTCCATCTGCGTCATGATTACTTTGTCTTACATTTGCATCTTATTGCAAATGTTGATCAGAGTCTTTTGTGTGATCAAACTGACGGCAGTCGGACTCTGCTGGGGGCCGTTTAGACATCTGTTCTATGCAAGTAATAAAAATGCACAAAATCAGTGATGCTTCACTGTAAATGTTCATGTTTATGATTTTACAAAGGTGAAGAAATTAAGATGTTTAGTTTTATTTGCAAAAAACCTTTAGTAACTGCAGTCTGTTCAACTGCTCTGACAAAACTGTACTCTATTAGTGGTCTATATATAGTAGTTCTCTTACTGCTATTCATGCGCCAAACGTGCCATATGCTTCTTTTCCACTTTTCATTTTAAGCCTAAAATGACTGCAAAGTAGAGAAAAGGCTGCAAGGATTCAGGCTGAGCAGGTGCACTTTTTTTCCGGTCTCCTCTTGTCTTTCCTGCACAGGACATGTCAGTATGGCAATATTATGTCTACCATTCTCAGTGACACAAGGCTCTGGAGTTCCCCTATAATTAACCCTGGCTGAGCTCCAGCTCAGGTAGTGCAGGAGAGATGGCCCACTGACTGCCAGCCATGTCTGGCAGACTGCACCCATTCCGCAAAACCTGGAGATGATCCTGCGCGGGGAGACACATTGACACTCTCGTCTGCGTGCACGGTGGACTCAGCAGAGATTTCGCCAACAAATCCATCTGTGAAACTCATTATGAAAACGCCAGAAAAAGACAACAAGACCTTTTACAATAAGACTGAATACTGCACTCACTTTCCAAGCTGTACCCAATTCAGCTTCACAGATTCATAACATTTTATTAAACATTTAATAACTTTTTGAGGTAGTCAACTTTAAAATACTAAAAGGTATTCACTTCCATTGCACAAAATTGCATCAAAGCCTCCTTCCACCGCACCCAGAGGCTTTCCCATGCATCAGCATTTCTTAAAGGGGCCCATAAGAGTGCTCACATAGTAGGTATCATCTCAGTTGTTGTTGGATAAAGAGAGTCCATAAGCCTCTCATTGTTTGCAGTTTGACCAGGTGCTTGGCTCGTAAAACCCCTACATTCATCTGCCAGAAAACTGCTGGCTTGTACACAAAACCTCAAACGTCTCTCTCTCCTCTGCTCGTAGAAATACACCACTTTTTGTAAAGACTTCATCCTTAAAACACTGAGAGGAGTAGAAAAGAAGAAATTAAAATTCCAGCTAGAGATTAATTGATTTATAACACTGAAACCTTATTTCCATACATGACATAAAAATGCATGACAGCCTGGAGCGATACAATGTCTTTTCTCGCTTTGCAATGATTCTCGGAGATAACAGCTTTTTTTTTTACAAAGGCCAACAATCTATTAATATTTCATTGAGCGGCAAATTAAACATTAAGAAACAAGGAGGTTTTTTTTTTTTTCAAGCAGCTTGACTATCGTTCTACTGAAAGCACCACTTCTTTTATTTGCTTACAAAATGATGGATTTATGACAGGATGTCTGTAGTCTAAACGTTTTCTAAGAATATTGATACTTTATAACAG
>NC_050517.1:18813347-18827009 GCF_002922805.2 Oryzias melastigma
CAATTGCAGACTTTAAAAGAAATATGTAAATGAATAGATTTACCTTTTAATTTCAATTTTTAGAGTTTTAAAAGCCTTTTGAGTATTGCATGTATTTTAGCTTTTTAAATAATTTCCTAAACAAAAAATCAAGAGCTGCTTAAAATAAAAAGTTGAAATTATCATTACCTGAAAGAAAATGGTCTTTCCCTGATATAAATGTTTAGTTTTTTATGTGAAAAACTGTTTTTATTTTATTTAGTGTCAAAAAATGGATTTCATTGATGAAAGTTCCACCTTTGTTAAAAAAAATGTCTTTTTTACTATATAAAAATGTGTTTATATTGAAATTTAACAAAATAATACATAAAGTAAATGAAATGGTAATAATTCAATTCAGTATTTTGGCAGGGATGTCCACCCAGACAAAAATAAAAACACTAGAAGTGATCAAAGATGAGTAAAAGTTTAGTCATGAGCTGCAGCGTCTTTGGTACAAGCCGACACTAATTTCTCTGTGTAAACTCTGGAGGGAAGCGTCTGATAAATATTAGCAAAGTTCTGGCAGATGCCTCTATGCTCCTTCTCACTCACACTCTGTGACCTCAAAGCAATGATATGCTTCAGTTATCGTCAAGTACTTCATGTTTAGACAACCAACTGTGCGCAATCATGCAAAGGAACTCACAACACCGTCATTCTATCCAGGATTGTTAACGGTAAGTGCTTGGTGTTTCAATTTAAGCCTCCTTAAAAAAAAAAAACATTTTAGAATCAAATTTGTACTAAAAACGTCATTTTTGTAATCAATTAAATTGCCACAAATGCCTAATTTAATGTAATAATAATACAAAAATATATGTCTTAATAATAATATATGTTCGGCTTATAACTTCAAAATAAAAGCGAGCAAATACTTCAAAATAAAAGGGAGACAAATCATTAGAATGAATGATTGAACCAGCGCTGTTGTTAGGGGTCAAACAATATCCTAATGTATGACACGGGTTGAAACCCTCCCAGTGCTCTCCAAATCAGGTGGGCACAAAATACCCTTCTGTTCCCACTGTCACCTCCTGGTACCTTCACGCTTTGTGGGTATATCTGCGAGGGAGGGGGAGGCCGGGGAGAGCCAGGAACCGAGGGCTGAAGCCAAGGAGCCTGGATAAATTAGCCAAACCACTTAGGTGATTTCAACTAAAATTAGCAGTGCTGCCTGTGGGCTCCATCAATTCTGAACTTGCTCAAACTCTGACAAGCATGCAGGAACTTTTCCCCCTTGGCCCTTATGGAGGAGCCCCCCCCCCCATTTTTTTCTTCTTATTCCGTCTGTCTTTGCTCCTCTGTTTTTTATTCGCGGTTTTAACAGAAAACACCAAATAAACCTCTAAACCAGTTTGAATTACAATATGCATCATGAAAGAAATTATACTTTTGCCTTAATTTAGGGTGCAAAGTTAAACAATACAAGAGATAAAGTTATTGATATAAATATTGTGTTTTTGTCTTTTTTAAATTTATACATTTGCTTATTTTTTGTAACATTTGTTCACAATATAAGTAATATTTGTTAATTATTTCCAGTTTTGTCCCTTTTTACTTAATTTTTGTTAATACTGACCCAATATGTGCAGTGATCTTAAAAACATGAAGATTAGAGATTTTAAAAAAATTAACAAGGCATTTAAGGGCATGTTACTGTTAAAAATATACAAAATTATATGATTAAAATATATTTTCAGCTTCCAAAAAGGGTTTCAAAGTAAAAAAAAATAATAAAATAAAATAAAAAAAGTTTATCTTATACATTTTTCATAGTTTTATGGTAACAACATAGATTTCTTTTATCAAATTGTTAAATGCTAACATTCTCACATTGTGCTCACACGGCCGATATAAAAAAATGAAATATTTGCAGATCCAAAACAACATTTAAATATAAAAACTAAGCTTTAAAATTTTGCTCAAGAAACAAAAAATAAAATAAAATAAACTGGGGACATTTTGGCTTCAAGCAGACATCAAACTAACCTTTTTATCGGCTGGTTTTAATGGAGACGACATAATGCTGGAGCCTGTGAATAAACTGCAAACAGCAGGAGAATTGATTTTTTTTAATTTCTTTTTAGGAATTCTAAATAACATATATGGGGAGATTACCTCTTTCCCAACAGGCTTTTTGTTTAATTTGCTCAATTAATGGAAAGAATGTTCCAATTAAAATGTAGTATCCAGATGAATTTGAGAGGAAAACAGAAAAGGATACAGAGGATGCTCATTTCAATTTTTATTTTTTGGTTCAGACTCGTGCAACTCTTGTGTCATAACTCTCCCTTTCCTTTATTGTCCTCATAAACAGTTTAATAGCAAACCAAAAAGAATGTTTTTATTTTCTGATTAGAGCGACAGGTTTGAGCTTTACCGGTTTGTTTTGTCGTCTCCACCTGATCTGTTTGATGACGTTCTGCTCGCCGAGAGCCGGCTCAGAGATACCACAGAGAGAAAGAAGGTCAGATCAAATTAAAAGTATTTGATCAGACCACTGAACAATACTGCAGGCAGATGTTTCTTATGCAACCACTAACATCTGTTACTCTTTCACTGACATTACTGTAGTAAAACAGCAGCAACAATAATAAACGCTGGATTATAAAAAGCTTCCACTTCCGTCAGCGCGGAAGAAACGGATCCGTTTTGAAGCGGCTGAATAAAGTGAAAACTATAAGGACAAATATTCAAATATGCAAAGCATATGACTTCTTTTTTTATAGTCATGCCTGTGGCAAAACTTATTTGTAAAAAAAATGTTTTTCCCTTAACCTCCACCTTTCACTGAGCCAGTTCCAGTAAAATCGAACGCAGACAAATATTCTCTTCTCTTCTGGGAATGTCTAGCAGCGAACATTTCTCAGGTAATATGCGAACATTCTTTATTCTGCATAACAGCTCCTGCAAACCTATTGTTTTGAGTTGACAAGGTGCTCCACGGCAGCATGTCAGCTCTTATATCAAATTCGCCATTCTGACCTCCGCCCTAGTTTTCAAGTGGGGGAAAAGAAAAAAAAAGAAAAAAAAAGAGTTCACATGAAACAAAGTGGGAAAGTGTTGAAGAGAGGGAAGCGAGGGAAGTTTCCAAGGACGACTCTAACTTCTTAATGGATCAACAGAAACCGAAGATCTAGGTGATGCTAAAGAGGAAGACGAAATGAATGTTCAAGGTCTCCGCCCCATCGGGGGTGAAGAGACAGGAGCGTGACCAAGGGCACAAGGAGGATAGCCAGATAAATAACAACCACACTGAACCAGTATTGTAAAAATGGAGCGCTCATCTACCTCATTTGATGAAGGTGATGTTTAAAAATGTCTGCACCTCAATATCGCTCTCATTCTGTGGAGTTCTAATGTATTTTTCAACAGTAGAGTTTTCAGAAAGTCTTACAAAATTTTCTTGCATCAATTTCACTTTGACTGAGGAGTCGCACAACCTTATTGATACTTTATTATATGTTAACAAAGAAAAAATATGATTATTTTATTTTCCGCAATATAGGATGTACCAGATTACAAAACGCCTCGTCAATAAATGGTCTATTTTCAAACTTATGTTATAGATGAGGCACATTGGAATATAAAGCAGATTAAGCCAGACAAAAGTCAGAGATAAGACAGTACATCAGTCAGAACTTTATTAACTGCATTCGCAGTAACTAGCATTAACTCCCTCCCTACTCCCTAACTACTAAAATCATTTTCTTTTTTACGGTGAATATGACATCACTGATTTCACAAAGTGAAAACCTACGAAATACAAGTATTTATGAATCCACTGTGTTCTGATAATTACATTGTTGAAGGTTTATTTTAAAAATAAATGTAAATACTTTTTTTTTCTCAAAAATATTCAAAATAGCCACCAATCTTGTTTGAAACTCGTTGAAAAGACAGATACTGCTTAATAAACGTTATTATGACTATGCTAACTCCAAACATAGTAACACTTAAGAAAAAAAAAAACAGCTCGACACTGTTACACATTAGTCGTGTTAGCGTATGTACAATAATGCCCAACCTTGTTAGCAACATGTAAAAAACAGTCTTGACACCGCTACATGTTAGCTGCGTTAGCATACACAGTAACCCCCAACCTTGTTTGCAACAAGTTAAAAAAGTAAAACAAACATCACTGCGATGACGCTAATTTCCAACCTCATTGTTTACATGTAAATAAAACACAGATATGTGTTAGCCAAATTGAGATTTTCACAATAAAATCAAAATTTGCTTAGAACCTATTAAAAAAAAATAAAAAAAACAGACGGACATTTTGACAGAGTGCCGTGTAGTTCTCAAAATTTCTTTGACATCAATAAGCACAACCAGAATGTATGCATACATAAGACATTTCGGATTATAAGGCA
The DNA here is from genome assembly GCF_002922805.2 of Oryzias melastigma. Lineage (NCBI taxonomy): Eukaryota > Metazoa > Chordata > Actinopteri > Beloniformes > Adrianichthyidae > Oryzias > Oryzias melastigma. The sequence continues at coordinate 18,817,745 of NC_050517.1, forward strand.
CATTATTTTTTTGTTTTGTTTAGTTTTTTTTATTAAGGCTTTTAGGCGTACGAAAAATACAATATCTCTATTCTATGCATTTTTTGTATTCTTTGCCTTCTTTCAGAAGTTTCTTGATTAAAATCTCTCTGAAAGCCTTCCTACATTGAGTTTGCTTGTACCTCTTTGTCTATTCTGGCTTTCACTTGGTTCTTTGACTTTGTCACACACTGGGAAAAAAACCATACACAATAAGTTAAGAAGTGATTCTAAACAGGATGTAGGTATGAATGTGAGCGTGCACGGTTCTTTGTCTCTGTGTTAGCACAGTGACGGGTTGGCATTCTAAAAGCTACCGGGACATAAAGCAAAAATATTTGTCACTACAGCTGCAGAATTGCTCTTTCAAAGTGACAAGCAAGAAGCTACAAAAAAAAAAATGAACGGATTTTCAGTGCACAGTGCCTGAGCCCTGCGAGGATAAAGCAACAGCAAAGAAAAAAAGACATATATTGTATATTTTTAGGGAAATTCCTCCACCTTTGTTTGTTTAAAGCGTTGAAAAAGACATGTTGGATATTGTTATGACAGTTTTGTACAGCGTGCATGTCACAACCATAAGCTAAATGCAAATATTTTAATTTAGTTTAAAAAAATATATATCAGTTATGTTAAATATTAAATTTAATTTGTTAGGATTTTAAATAATATTTTTAGGTTTTAGTATTTTGCCAAACAGGTGAAAATAAAAAATATGTTTCTCATTTGTTTTAATTAAAGGCTACATACATTTAATCAATAACAAAAATGCTGTTAAAAAAAAAAAAATCCCATTTCTTGTAGTTTATTTTTCAATTAATGTAGACTCGGGTCTCTACATTATTTCTACTCTGTGAACTACAAATTAAATTCATTTCATACATGTGAACCTAGGAGGCAGAGGTAAAGTCTAAACCAGAACCTGCAAATCTAAACCCAGTCCAGTAAAATTTCCACTCATGAAAAGCTGTGATTTTATCATTTTTTGCAACAAAAATTAAACTAAAATAATCGTCAAACGCATTTTATGATTGTGTTTTTCATGCAATTGGTTCAAAACTACACACAGCTAAAAGAAATCAAATTATTTGAGTGAAACCTTTTTCTTTTCTTACTTTTGGTCGCATAAAATGTTAAAAATGTTACTCGTGCTACATTCTCTCCATATGTCTCCAGACATCATCAAAAGCCTATTTTTACTTTTTATTGGTAAATCATCAAGTTTTATTTGAAAGTAAAACAAATGACAGACGTTTCAGCCCCTTAGCGCACCATCATGTGGGCAGGACAGCAAAGCCAGGCAGCCTGACGAATGCCCAGCCAAGGCAAGCTGGAGGGTAGTAAAAGACACTCCTCCTCCTCCTCAAACAGGCCCGTCAGTTTTCAAAGAAACAGCCATTAGTGAGAGCTCATCAAGCGGGAGCCGGGGCCCGTCCATTCCCCAAGAGGAGTGGAGGCCACAATGCTTCAGTGGGAGGAGGGAGGAGGAGATGAGCCCTGGACCCAGTGGTGCTTCTGAGCGGAGTCAAGCCGTACGTCCCCAGCACGCTCAATTCCCAGCCCAACTGTCACTGCTGGCACTCAATTCAGCCCCTTCAAGCACATAATCTGTCCTCGTATGGCTGTTAAACACCACACTCTCCACTCCTTCAGTCATTCCCTGCCATGTTATTGTTGTGTCTGCTGTCGTACTATTATTGAGCCATTAAAAGATTTGGACGGAGGACCCTTTCTCAGCATATGGAATCTTGATCAGCGACAAGCGGCAATAAATTCATTGAATATTTTGCAACAGATCCGTCCTTCGTGCAGCGGCTGACTCTGAAAATGTCATTATACTGTATGTGTTTTGTAGCGTGGTAACCGCAGCTACTGGCCCATTAGCTCACGCGGTGAAGAGCTGTGTGAAGTGCCATCACCAAGAATAGATAAGAGAGCCTATCGAGTCTTGCGAGTTGGGAGGAAGAATCGCTGTGAGCGCAGCAGGGTTAAGGTGGCGCGGTGCCATGGCGGGGGATTCCCACTTATGGCCATCTCTCCGGATGACAGAGCGATAATGTCACATGGTCTAGGTGAGCCGGAAAAAAAAGGAAAAAGGAGAAAGGCGGCCAGCTTGATGCTCAGCGGCTCTTTTAATTGGCTGAAACAAAGTAATCTGAGAGCGGTATGGGGGGGCGCAAGAGGGTAAATGATGGGACAGAAGGTCATTGCTTCTCTTTTACTCTGCTGAGTGCCATCCACCAACAGTCCCAGCATGTGTCACAGTTAATATTGGGTTCTATTACACACTTTCTTTTCACCATCTGTTTTACACATTTAATTAAAAAAAACTTTTATGTATTGACACATATTCGAGTAGATAGATCTCTGTGAGATGCATATTATGACCCTCTACACCTGTGTGTTTTTTTTTTTTTTCTCTTTCTCAGGAGTTGCAACGGATCATGTGGTGCGGAGCGCTGAGGGCCACGGCGGCTCCCTCGTCCCGGATAGTCTCCAAATGCAGCCCTGAATTTGCGTGGAGCGAAGGTACGGTTCACCTCCTTCGGTGTGTCTGAGGTGCATTGGGAGGGGGGGGTGCACCAGCCCCCTGCAGGCAGAATCAGGTGTTATCTGTCTGAACAGGGACACCGCCATCAATCTCTCCTGTCCTCTCTCCTTTTGCCCCGAATGAAATCAGCATAGCACGAGCGGATAAGCCATCGAAATCTAACACGTGACAAGTGAGAATGTGAAGACTGATATTACAACACTAACTAGAGCTTTCTTGTATCAATCACTTTTGAAACTGTTTATTTTATTTCCACACAAACTTGGTGACAACTTCAACCCTCTTTCAAAAAGCATTAAAAAAGTGAATTTCATTTTTGGACTATTTCATCTCTGACATCAATCACTAGTGCGGTGCATTCCCCTGACTCATTCAAAATTCAAGAGTAAAGCTTTCGACAGGTTCAGACAGACAAAATAGCATCAACAGGCAAGCGGCTCTTTTTCGCTGGTTACCTGTTAGATGAAGAATTGATCTGAAGATTTCGCCCACTACTTTTACAAGCAAAGTGAGGTCTGGCCCCGAGCTATACAGCAGACCTCAAAGACCTCAGTGAGCCAAAAGTGAAGACTCGGATTCCCCACCCTGCTCCGGCAAATACCTCCGTATTTGAGAGCAAAGATGACCAGGAATTTAAGGCTTTGAAAAGAGGACAAACGTGTCGAAGAATTTTATTAAAGTATTTTCATCTGTTCCGCAATGCTGAGTACAGTGTGTGACTCTAAAGTAAAGGGACAACGCACAAAAGGATGTGAACGCTTACCAGAATAGAAAAGTTGTTTCTACTCGCTTTATATCATAACAAGATGGCAAAGAGTTTGAAAAGGCACTTAGTCCAATTAGAAGTGTGCAGCAAATTTCCACCTGCCCCTGACAGAGATGAAGTGGCTCTTTCGGAAGACACTGTGGCACTACACCAGCAAAGAGAGTCCAAACACCGCAAGTGGAGCAAGCAGAAATTAATGAGCATCACAAGACACACAGGTTTAATACAGAATGACACTGGATGAATTAAACTGATTCTTATGGGGTTTTGCTCATGTAAGTCACAGAAAATTACATTGTAAGGAGACAAAAAGGCAAAGTTTGTGTTCTATCTACAATTTAATAAAAATGTACTTACAGGAAAATTTGCAAACATTGACTGTATATAAGAGCTGGATTGAGTGAACCCCCCTGCAATCCAAATGGGAGTTACTCTCTAGCTCTATTGAGACAAAATCCCATGAACTTCTATTAAGAAATAAACAGCTCAGACTTTATATTTGTCAGAATGCTCAACATTATTAAAAAAAAAAAAAACATGTTCAGGATAATTCACGTTATTTGAATTATAAACTGTTCAATTGCTTCATGGCTTAATAAAAGTTTTACATAAAATGTTTGAAGTGTTTGACAGAAATTGCGTAGCACGCTTTTAAATGGTGAGGGTGTGGCAACAAGCTCACTCCTGATTGGTAAAATTGGTTGCCATAGAAATGTGAACCTAGAGCGACTCGAACCAATCACTACTTACTAACGATTTCTGGTTCTAACACGGCAACGTCCACATTGAAAAAAAATGGCGACTGATTTGACTAATTTCGTTGGAACCGAAACAGGAACCAAAAGCTATGAGTGACATCACACTGACTCGGTTCAGTTCTCAGACTGCTTTTTTTTGTAGCTTAAAAATGTAGCCATAAACTCTGGACTGAGCATCTTTGATCATTGGATTCTGAACAAAAAAAAGGAATAAATTGAGCAACAAAAAAAAGTAGTCATAAATTTAAAAAAATCAACCCATGAAAATCAAAAAAACAAAAAAAAAGTTTTAAAAACAGTGTCTGTGTTTATCTTTATTTTTAACTTTTTACCATGAGAGTCAACAAAAAAATGCCCTCCTGAAACCAGCTTCCAGTGGACATTTGTGGAATTGCAACACATTTGGATTTGACTGAATAGGGGAACAGTGTGAGGGTCTAAAGGTCTAATAAATTAATGTTAATCAAAACAGTTGTCCAAAGAAATGGGGAAACTTCAAACAATTAAAGTTTTTACTTTAATTGCATCTCCACGCCTTAAACTACACAATTAGTTTGTGTACTTTAGCAAAATGTGTTTCTTTATTCAAAGACAAATCGATGCTCTCATCTGACTTCTTCTTCAAGTTGGAGATTTTGGGGTCATCTGAAAATAGTGTGGGTATACTGTACTGATAACATCCAGTGCTCTATTAAATGGAAGAAAGCTCTAGTCTCTCTTCCTGGTGATGTCGGTGCAAAACCTTTGTTTTCTTTAAGCAGCAGTTTCCAGATTCCAGTGCCTTTTTTTTTTCTTTTACACCACGATGACTTACTTACTATATGTTGCAAAATTGTACAAGTTTTTTGGTGTATTTTAATCTTACAGATAAAATAAAAAGTATTATAGAGATTTAACCTACAAAATGTTTACAATTAAAAGCCGTACATTTGTGCCTTTTTTCTTCTAAAGTTGACTTAAACTTGCCGTGAACCAATTTTTTTTCAAATATTTAACACAATCTGTCAAAGTGAGAAACTCTCAATTTGCACAATATTTGCATACTAACATAACATGAACGCAAACAGCAGTTGGAAAAAGAAAATCACAAATTCCTGATAAGTTCACAGCATGCTCATCTGCATGAAGAACGCTTGTACAACGTGCCACTTCCAACCTCAACCAAAAGGTTTTCCATCTTTCTATTTTGGTCTGTCTGTCTATTTCGGTCTGTCACATAAAAATAGGCTTTTAACAACCCAGCGTGGCATTAATTATTGTCTCTTAAGCCCTGTATTGCTAAAATAAAGCTGCAAATATTGATTGATTGGACAGATGATATTTGTCAGTGAGTAAGGATTGCAGCCGTACACGGCGACGAGTGTCTCTGTCTTTCAATCACTGTCAGGAAGCAGCAGCAGCGGCGGCGTGTACGGCTGCATTGATTGAGCCCCATAGTGCCACCCTCTGTCTTAGCGTGCCTCCTAAAGCAATCACTTCTCAGACACGGGCAAGAAGCGAAGATTCATCAGCGGATGATTCATATTCAAAGCTTCATCTTTAAGCAACAAAAAAGCCAGATTGCCTTTGAAAAGCGCCGAAACAATGTTTCTGTGTCACACCGTCTGAGCCGTGAACAATTATGATCATCGACGATCAAATGATGAGTAAACAGCTGTTGTTGCAGTGGTTTCAAATACACATTTATATGAGTAATTGAATTGTTTGGCATACAATGTGACAATCTTTAAGCATGAAAATAAGACAAATGTCACACCTAAACTTGATTGAAACGACATAAAACAGCCCCACAACAAGATGTTTCCGTGAGATAACACATCCACACATTAACTACAGTTATTGTTTCACTAGTGCAGCTTCTCTGACCCTTACCGACAAAAAAAAAAAAAAAAAAAAAAAGAGCAAGAGCTGGGCGACAGTGTTAATAAGAATTAGTTAGTTCTGCGCTCAAACATTCTGTCCGACCTCAGCAGATTTTAATCAAAGGCTGAAAATAGTAGCTGATTGTAATCGGCACTCAGAAGTCACCAGGGGTGTTTGAAGAGCCCGTCAAGCCTGCGAGTGGAGCTAATTCGATTAAGTGGTGGCAGTACCTGGAGGGGACGGATCTGTATCACTCCCTTTTTTATTTATGAGATTAAGTTGCGCTTGTTATTCCAAAGTGAATAATCAAGCTACCAAAAAAATAGTCAAAGCTATTTTGCAAGTTGCTTTATTTTGCATACATCCGAGATTGCTTGGTTGGGTGTTATTTTTTCTGTTTTGGGTGCCAAATAATATTGTAGAGAACAGTGCTGGGCGATATGACGATACATATTGCGTGGGCGATAGAAAAGTGTCTATCGTGCCATTTCTCTTCTATCAATTCTATTGTTTTTATTTGTTTATTTCTATTGCTGAATTTCAGTGCAAAAATGTGTTTTTCTACTAAAAAACTTGAAACTGTTGTGCACTTTTTTGACAATTCAGTTACATGTTTCTTGAAAAAATAGTCAGACTAAAATAAATACTGTATTTTCCAGAGTATGTCTTTTTTTTATAGTTTAGCCAGAGGTGAGACTTATACTCGAGTGACTTATTTGTATGCACCGGCTATTTCCTCTAACAACCGCTAGAGGGCGCTGCAGCTCAGTACTTGCTCCAGACAGTGGCAGAAGAAGTGTCATCCAAAATAAACGTGGAAGAAAATCGGATTATTTTCCTCTTAAACTTTGATATTCTTTTTTTACAGATCAAAAGGTTAGCATTCTTGTATTTTTTATTTTTAGCTAAGCTGGGCTTAGCGGATTTGTTCTGAAACGTCACACTTTTCTCCCAAAAGTGTGACTTGTACTTCAGAGTTACTTATATATGGTTTTCTTCTTCTTAATTTGACATTTTTTGCTCCTGCAACTTATACTCCGGAAAATGCGGTACGGTAAATATGTTTTTTTCAGACAAAAACTAAAAATATATTTTATTTTGGTATATCGTGATATATATTGTTATCGTGATATATATTTTTTTCCATATCACCCAGCAGTAGTTGACACCCATACCCGTTGAAAACAGTGTAATTTTCTTTTGTAAAAAGTTCTAAAGTACAAATTCTTGTTTTTGTTTAGGTGTTGGCAGCCTTTCTTGGAGACGTATCATGTAATTGTCACACCAAATTTAATTTAAAGTGAAGCACAATCATATTTTACAGACCCACGGTTCAGTTTTTCTTGCATTTCTGTGAGCACTATGTCCTCTCCAAAATATTGTATTACACTTAACACTCGCAGAGAACACAAAAGTGCAGCCACCGGTACATTACATTTTCATTCCAGGCTAAAAGAAAGCACGGAAGCCATTATGTCTGGTTAGGATTAGTCCAATGGCTACAATTTGCAACAAATTTGTCCTTTTTTATCTTCGGTATAATGTCATATTCCACCTCTCGACTGTGTCCTTAAAGCAGGGCAGCAAAGAGGGCCCTTTTAGTCTAGCAAAAAGGAAGATGTGCAACAGTTAGGAGGCTCTTGAGGTGTGCTGCTTGAAAAGAACAATTTAGCCTTTACAGTATAATCTGTTCTTTTTAAAAGAAGAAGCATCCATGTCTGGAAAGACTTTGAGGGTCTGTGATTACTGAGGTTTCGACTCAAAAGTTCCCTGAAGTTTTCTTCTTGTGTCGTTTTTAACCTCCATGAGAATGTGTAGGTTTTGTCTCGCAGCGTTCTTATAAACTGTCACAAATGGCGTGAAGCCGCATGAAGACATGTGTCCGGTACGGATTTGCTCAAAGGAAAAATAGTTAAAGGAAACAGCGGGTCGAACTTCCAGTGCACTAGGAATTTCCAAGCGAGGGGCTTACCTACCTTCTCAAGGGCTTTTCAATATACCCACAAAGGTGGAGACGTGAAAGGCTTGGTGTTAGATGTGACATAAGAATTCCTCAGAGTGATCCTTTACACCCCTCTCTGCCTCTTCTAAGAGGCCGGCTTCATATCAGGGAGCCGCAGAGCAGCATGCAGCCAACCAGAATGAGTACTTAGGTCACAGTGTACCACATTAAATTTAGACTCCTTTAACACCCTCCAATAATGCATCTGGAGTATGTCCGGTCGCAACTATTCAAATTTTCTATCAAAGATACGAACTTCTGTAAAAATGGGCCACGGATCTAAGCTATCTTTCACCACTAGAGATTTCACATCAAATCTGGTGTCTGTCACCAGTAGAAATTTACTCGCCAGCCCCAGTTAAGCCACTGGTGACTCAAACTCCAAAATAAACCCTCCCAAAAGATCAGAACCTTCATAGCTGGTCTGAGTTCACTTTTGAAACTTTGTTTTTCACTAGTACCGCCTATTAAAGATTAAGATGGACTACATTGAAATTCAGTAATAACAAGTAGTTAACTTTTTACCTTTTAAAGACTTTTTATCACTATCTTTCAATTTAAATTGAGCATTTCCTGTGAGGTAGCATGTAAACGTCTTTTTCATATGGCTTCACAGACTAACAGGATACAGCATGTAACCTTATTTCTTGTTCCGGCAGAAAAAAACAAATTTGTACTTATTAAAAGCACATGGATGTCACTTGAATGTCTGTAAATTGAGTTCTCTGTATCATATTATTCAAAGTATAGATGCCAGAAAGTTGACATAAATGCAGATTTTTGTCACATGAACCTCAACTCTCATGAACAAAGCATTTATAGATGCAGAGGAATTCAAGCAATGGATGCCACGCACTCTGCCTGCGTAAATAGCTAACGCCACTGTTGATTTTTCACAGACTGGAGAAAACCCAAAGATTAATATATAAATTATCGGTACTTTTCTTGGTTAATATTAAAGTGTTTACTTTTATTCAGCTCAATATAGGCCAAAAACTTTGAATTGGTATTAAAAAATAAAAAAAACAATAACAAAAAAACGGTATTTTCTGCACTACAAGGCCCACTGGATTATAACGCACACCGTCACTGGATTGGTGAATTTTTAAACTTAACTTCTATTTAAGCACACCGAGCTATAAAGTGCATTAAAGCGAGACAATAGACTCAAATATAAGTTTGTCAGTTAGTCAGACTTTACCTGCGTTCAAAGTAACAAAAAAAACAACCCCCCCCCCCAAATAAAAACACTGGCCAACACCGCTACATGCTAGCCGCGTTAGCATATTTACAATACCTATTATTTT